>NW_012139080.1:3647686-3649937 GCF_000956105.1 Propithecus coquereli | reverse complement strand
ATTTTATTGATCTTTTCATAGAACCAGCTAATGATTTGGCTGATTTTCTCTATTGACTTCCTGTTTTTAACTTCATTGATTCTTGCTCTAATTTTTTATTATTTCTTTTCTTCTGCTCACTTTAGACTTAAGTTGCTCCTCTTTTTCTAGTTTCCTAAGATGAAAGCTTAGGTGATTGATTTTAGATCTTTCTTCTTTTCTAATATATGTACTCAATGCTATAAATTTCCCTCTAAGCACTGCTTTCACTGCATCCCACTAATTTTTATAAATTGTGCTTTATTTTCATTTATTTCAAGATATTTTCAAATTTCTCTTGAGATTTCTTCTTTGACCTATGTGTTATTTAGAAGCATGTTATCTAATCTCCACATATAGTGTAAGTTTCTGTAATGATTTCAAGTTTAATTCCACTGTGATCTGAGAGCAGACATATGATTTCTATTTTTTTAAATATATTAAGTTATATTTTATGGCCCAGAATGTGGTCTATCTTGGTGAATGTTACATGTAGCTTGAAATGAATGTGTATTCTGCTATTATTGGATGAAGTAGTCTAAAGATGTCCATTCTATCCAGTTGATTGATGGTGGCATTGAGGTCAACTATGTCTTTATTGATTTTCTGCCTACTGGATTGGTCCATTTCTGATAGAAGGGATAGTTGGATAAAATCCAACTTTAACAGTGGAGTCATTCATTTTTCCTTGCATTCCTATCAGTTTTTGCCCTCTGTACTTTGGTGCTCTGTTGTTAGATAAATACCTATTAAAGCTTGTTATGTATTCTTGAAGAATTGATCCCTTTATTATTATGTAATGCTCTTCTTTATTCCTGATAACTCTCCTTGCTTTGAAGTCTGCTTTGTCCGAAATTAGTATAGCTATTTCTGCTTTCTTTTTATTAGTGTTAGCACGGTATATTTTTCTCCATCCATTTACTTTTATTCAATACATCTTCATATTTAAAGTATATTTCTTGTAGACAGCATATAGTTTGGTCTTGTTTTTTTGATACATTCTGACCATCTCTGTCTTTTAATTGGTATATTTAGACCATTGACAAAGTATTATTGATATAGTTGCATTAATATGTATCATATTTATTACTGTTTTCTATTTCTTGTCTCTGTTCTTTGTTCCTATTTTTGTCTTTCATTCTTTTCCTGAGTTACCTGTCGAAGGCTGGAGAGGAAGAGGGTTTGAGTTTGGTCCTTCCCAGCCCCTTGGATGTTGCCTCAGGCCCTCAGCTCCAGCGCCAGGGCCTCCCAGTCAAGGCCACAGGCCAAGCACTTTTTTATGATGTACTAGAAGCCATGGTGTGTGGCCACTGCAAAGGGATCAGGAATTTAAGGAGTGACCGTGGTGATGCGTCCAGGGTGCCGAGGGAAAGGAAGAGGACACGGTGATTGTATGCGATAAAGTGTTTCTCCTGATTTAATTAAATGCAATTTTATGGTTTGGTGTGTATATTCCTATTTTCCATTAAATTAACTTTATTTCTAAAGCACATTTTGATTTACCATCAAGAGCAATAAATCATTAAATCTTAAAAAAAAATTTAATTGAGCATTTTATGTGATTCTGTTTTCTCTCCTTTCTTAACATATCAATTATAATTATTTATTTTTTTATTTTTTATTGGTTGCACTAGAGTTCGCAATATACATTTTTTTTTTTTACAACTAAACTTAGTCCACTTTCAAATGACATTATACTGCTCTCAGGTAGTGTGAGTACCTTATAATAGCAAAATAATTCTAATCCTTCCCTCCTGTCCCTTGGACCATTGCTGTCATTAATTGACTTTTATGTAAGCACACACACACACAATGTCCAAAATCATGGACAATAAAATACATTGTTGTTATTATTATCTTGAAAAAAATCTGTTATCTGATAGATAAATTAAGAATAAAAAATAGAAGTTTTGTTTTATCTTTACTTATTCTTTCTTCGATGCTCTTTTCTTTATGTAGATGAGTTTCTGATCTATGCTATTTTCCTTCTCTCTAAAGAACTTATTTTAACATTTCTTGTAAGGCAAGTCTGCTGGAAAATAATTCTCTCAATTTTTGTTTATAGTCTTTATTTCTCCTTCAGTTTTGAAGGATAATTTTTCAGGATACTGAATTCTAGGTTAGTGGTTTTCTTCTCTCAATACTTTAAATATTTCACTTCATTCTCTTCTTGCTTGCATGGTTTCTAAAGAGACATCAAAGGTAATTTTTTTTTTTTTTTTTTTCTTGCTTG
>NW_012139080.1:3564335-3647381 GCF_000956105.1 Propithecus coquereli | reverse complement strand
GCTAGGATTACAGGCGTGAGCCACCGCGCCAGGCCCAAAGGTAATTTTTATATTAATATTTGTTCTTCTATAGGTAAGGCATTATTTTCCTCTGGCTTCTTTCAAGATTTTGTCTTTATCTTTGGATTTCTACAGTTTGAAAATGTTATGCCTAAGTGTACTTTTCTATCATTTATCCTTTTGGTGTTCTCTGGGCTTTCTGGTTTTGAAGTTTAGTGTCTGACATTAATTTGAGGGAAATTCTCAGGTATTATCGTTTCATATATTTTATCTATTCCTCTCTTTCTCCTACTTCTGATATTTTCATTATGCATATGTTCCAAATTTTGTAGTTGTCTCACAGTCCCTAGATATTCTGTTCTATTTTTCTAAGCCTAGGTTCTCTTTGCTTTTAAGTTTTAGGAGTTTCTATTGATATATCTTCAGGCTCAGAGATTCTTTCTTCAGTAATATCTGGTATACTAATAAGCCCATCAAAAACATTCTTTATTTCTGTCACAGTGTTTTTGATCTCTAACATATTTTCTTATTTTTTTCTTAGGATTTTTTCTTAGGATTTTATACTTCTGGTTACATTGTCCAGTGCTTCTTGCATCTGTCTACTTATTCATTAGAGCCTTTAACATATTAATCATAATTTTTTTTAATTTCTTTCCGGTCTGATAATTCCAATATCCTTGCCATGTCTGTTTCTGATGTTTGCTCTATCTCTTCAAATTTTGCTTTTTGCCTTTTAGTATGTTTTGTAAATTTTTTTTGTGTGTGTGTGTGATAGCTGGACATGATGCATCAGGTAACAGAAACAGCTGTAAATAGGCCTTTAGTAATGTGGTGGTAAGATGTTGGGGAAGGGAAGTGTTCCATAGTCTTTGGATCAGGTTTCAGTGTTTTATGAGGCTATTTTTTTGGACTATGATGTTCACAAATTCTTCTTCATTTTTATCCCCATGTTAGGTGGGATAGGATGGGCAGAGTGGAATGGAGTTGGATATTTTCCTTTTCCCATGTGGAAGGTTAGAGCTGGCTGGAGTTGGTATTTTTCTTTCTCCAGGTGAGTTAGATTCCGATAAAACCCCAAAAGGTTAAGGTCTGGTTAAATAGTTTCTCCTGAGGATTGACCGTGCTAAGAAGAACAGAGTGGTCTGACATATTTCAAAATGTTTCCTTTTCTCCTCCACCTGCCAGAGGTGTGAGAGAATTTTTCTCTGATATTTACTGTAAGAACCTGATTGAGTTCCTGGAGGTAACTCTCACCAAAGTGTGTGGATCCTTCTACGACTGGGTCCCTCTGGAATGTTTTTTAACTCTCAGTCTTGCCCGCATTGATTCTACAGCAATTTGTCGATCACAGTTCAGTTTTTCCCACCTGGCACTGTTTTCTGCAGTGGTTTTCACCAGTGAGTGTCTGCTCTGATAAGCTGTGACTGCCGTATTTGCCTGACTGTCCCTTCAGTCTCAAGGGCAGTGGTTTGCTCTCTGTCCCCATCTCCCTTGCAGATCTGAGAAGAGTTCTTGGTTTTCCAATCTTTCAACTTTCTACTTGTTAGGATGAAGTGGTGACTTCCAAACTCCTTACATGTGGAACTGGAAACCAGAAGTTCCGAAAGTACTTTTATTCTTAACAATGGTATGTCTTTGTTTGGGTTCCCCAGAAGTAAACCCTGGGACAATAATTTGAGTGTTGTGAGTTTCAGGAAGCACCAGTAGAAAAATAGGGAAGTGGTACAAGAAAGGAAACTTAACCAATGAAGATTTCGTTGTTAAGCCAGCTTCCATTGTGGGCAAGTAGAGCAAAATTCCCCAAGGGTACTGTGGGAAATGGTATAAAGCACACACTTCTGAATTATGCCACCCTAGGGGCAAGAGAGCTGAGGTATTTGCACATCAAATCCCCAGAGACATTCGTAGAGGGATGCTTTATGAGGGAGTTAATTCTTTATCATTTCCAGCTTGCTACTGATGAGCGTGAGCACAGCAGCTTTCTGAAGTTCTGGGAAAAGTTATTAGGCAAAGTAGTATGGATTTTGGCAAGGTCTGAGGGACAAGGGTGGGGCGCTGACAACATCTGCTATAGGTACAAAGATACTCAAGGGTAAGAGCCCCATCGTTAAAATGATGCATGAGGATCAGAGTTAGAAAGGACCCAAGAGATCACCTTGTGTGATTCTTCCATTTTATTCGGGTGAGGAAACTGGAGCTAGAGGTAGAGTATTTTAGAAACATCACACTGCTAGCAAGTGTTAGAGATAGAACCAGAACCCAAAACTCAAGAAGCCAGCCTAGGACACTTGTTCAGTGCCTTCCACAGTGCCTTGCACACAATGAGCCTTCAGTAAGTGTTAGGTGACAAGATGATTTGGTCTCTTTTATTCTTGGGTGGTCCTGCCGGCTTTGGAGGAAGTAGGTCCACTTGGTTATTTGTCCCTTTTCCAGTGTTTTGTAGCCCTTCGTACACACTGCTCATCATTCTGTGCATGTGTAGCTGTCTGGGTTGGGTACTAGTTTCATTTTCTTAGTTTGTGAGTCACTGAAGACAGGAACATTATCCTTGTTTCCTCATTCGCTGACTAGCTCAGGGCTTAGCACACAGAGGTACTCAGTAGTGGTTGAACAAATGATTGAGTGAATGAATAAATGCTCGTGAGTTACTCTCACGTGAGGCAGATGGTTTCACTATTGTGTCACTAGGGTATTTGTCAAATTGATTTTGAATAAAATATGTGGTTTTATTCTGCTGCATAAAAAATTACACAGGATTTTTTCAAACCCGTAGATAGTATACCACCAAGCGTGAACCCTAGTGTAAACCATGGACTTTGGGGGATAATGACATGTCAGTGTAGGTTCACCAGGTATAACAAATGTACCACTCTTGGGGGGATGTTGATAATAGGGGAGGCCATGCACATGTGGGGGCAGAGGTGTATGTAAACTTTCTATACCTCCTACGCAATTCTGCCATGAACCTAAAACTTCTCTAAAAAGATAAAGCCTTGAAAAAAATTCTACACATAGATTAAAGGAGTGTTTGAAAACATGAGATTACCCAGAAAAGCCATTTATGCTTCTCAGATTCAGGGATGCAATGGGAAATAGAAACGCTGACTTCCCAAAAATGTCACCTCTACAGAATGTCATCTCTAGGCATGGGACTCCTTCTGCCTTTCCTGACTTGGTATCGCCTAGTCAACTGACTGCTCTGAGCCATTTGGCTGCACCTAGACATTTAGCTACACTGAGGCATTTGGCCACACCACGCCATGGAATCTCATGGATACATCAGACATATATCGCAGAACTGTGATCCATATTTGCTTCCCCCCAATTTTAAAAAAAATCCCAAAGCACTTCCAATCCTTCCCATAGCAAAATCCATTGTGCACCTAAGGATATATTGTTTTGTAGTGTTGTATGTTTAAGTCAATCTATTTTCGTGGCTCTGTGGTGCTAAGCTCAGTAATTAGAACCAGTGCTGTAGCTTTTGGCCTTCATCTGCTGCTCCACTTGGAGAGTTCAGGGTGTGAGCAAACACCCAGGATTGGAGGAGGAAGACACTGAATTGGGTGGAATTTTTCATTAGCTTCAGTGGCCACGTAGATATTTTTCCCCATCCCATGTGTTCTACATAGATGCTTATTTGCAAGCTAAGCCCAGCCTAAGGAGAAGACACACACTCTAAAAATAACGAACAAGCTTCCATTTAATATCTTACTCTTGTGTGAACTGCAGGCTTAAACAGGCAGAGGGCACTTCTTCTCTTAAAAATAAATACTGCAGGTTTATAACAAAGTATTTGAACTTAAAGCAGTAGTTGTTAAATTTTAATTGACTTTAAATCAAATGCCTTAAAATTCTTTCTCACACTAGTGACGAATTTTTATTGATTTTATCACAGAGCCATCTTGGCCCCAAAGGCACTATTTAAAAGTCATCTGACAGAGTTAGGAGTATATGGTCTGTGATAGAAGATAAATGGAATTTTTTTATCTTTGTTTTTGTTTAAAGATAATTGACCCATATGGGGATAAAATTCATTGATTTGAACACTTTTCTCTGAAAATCTGTGTATATGCAACATATTCTTTTAAACTCATTATTAGGGTATGAGTTTAAAAGAACAAAATAATAAAATAATATGGAATAGAAACTGTGATATTGAAGCCATCATCATTATTTTCAAAGAAGAGTTTCAGAATTGCTAAGATGCTTTGTAATGCAAACATTATTTCCATAATTTATTACATAAACTAGAGTAGAAGTGGAAGCATTGGATATTATTCAATTAGTTTTTGCAAAAAAAAAAAAGATATCATTACTTTGGGGTTAGGGCTTCGACATATGAATTTTGGGGGGACACAAACATTCAGTCTATAGCAACAGATGATATATTATTGTCCTTTTATAAGAAAACGAAAGGTCTGAATGCTAAGCAACTTGCTGAGGCCACACGGTTCTTCAGTGGGAGGCCCAGGATCAGACCCCAGCCTTTTCACTGCTAAAACAGCATTTCTGAGCTATGCCCTCAAAGCGCTGGTTCACGGATCTTAATACATGTTATGGGAAAAATTAAATCAGGGATCACAAAACCCCGAAATACTTTGGGCTGAGCAAAACTAAACAGTTTCCTTTACTACAGGACTTCTCAGAGCCTTTAATATGTTAATGGTACAATGAATCTATAGTGGAAGATGGACCATCTGCAACATTCCCAACCTTACTGGATTGGGCAGCTATTCCTCCTGGATTGTCTGTTTATAGAGCCTGGGGCCCTACTGTTAGTTTTTCTTATAGGGGCTAAAGAGTAAGAAACTAATCTTGTTAGTCAGGTTTGCTTACCTATTACTGATTTCCCACATTGTTGCAAAAGGGGCGTGGTGGATTTCAGATTGATCTATGACAAAATAAGATTTTTAAGAAAGAAAATTGGGTATAATGCTAAAATAAATTCCGGAAAAATTAGTACCCTACAAAGGGAAACAGCAAGCTGTGGGATCTTGTGCAGCTATTATTAATACAATGTGGGCAGCTTGCCGTGTCAGTTTCTTACTGCTGCTATAACAAACTGCCATACATCGAATGGCTGGAAATAACACAGATTTGTTACATTAGAAACTTAGAAGTCTAAAATCAGTGTCAGTGGGCTAAAATCAAGGTGCTGACAGGGCTGTGATCCTTCTGGAGGCTCTAAAGGAGAATCTGTTTCCATGCCTTGTCCAGCTTCTAGAGGGTGCCTGCCTCTGTAGGCGAGAAGGCCCTATCAGACCTTGGTCTTGACTAGATTTTTCCCAGCATTTTATTATGAAAAGTTATAAATATATACTTAGAAGTTCAAAGAATTGTATCAACATCAGACTCACCATCCAGATCTTACAATCACATAATACTGTATTCATTTTATCACGCATCTGTGTATTCATTCCTCTATCCATCAACCCATCTTTTTTTAAAACTTAATTTCAAAACTAGTTACAGACATCTCATATACTTCACCTCTAAGCACTTCAACATGTATATCATTACGGTTCCTTTCTTTCCTTTTTGAGGTAAAATGCATATACAGTGGAATGCACATACTGTCAATGCACCGTTTATTGAGTTTTGAGAAGTGTGTACACCTGCGTAACCCTAGCCTGTTCAGACAGAGAATATCACCACCACGTAGAAGGTTGTGGAGTGCCTCTTCCCACCACAGGAAATCACTGCTCGGAGTTTTTGTACTGTAAATTAGCTTTGCGTGCTGGCAAATAACATTTTTTTAGGCTACAACATTAATACATATTTATTAAAGAGCACTTTAAAACAACATTTAAAAAACATAATGGAGATAATAAAATATGTAAAACATTTTGTAGTCATTTTTACTTAAAGTGTTTTCTCAATTAATTAAAAGCTCCTTATAAACATCCCTTTTAATGGCCACATAATCGTTGGCTGTTTAAACAAGCTGCAAGTCCTATAATGGCTCTTGACGTGTTTCTCTCCCTTAATGGAATCTGCTGCGCCCAGAAGCTGGGGTGGAGTCCGTGAGCAGGCCTGAGGACAGAGGGCCTGGCCTGTGTAGAAACCCTGGTTTTAATCGCTTGGTCCTTTCCTTCCCCCTCCTCTTGCTGAGCTGCTTATGCCTGGGCTGTTGGCTTCCGTGCTGACTTCTCTTACTCTCGAGCCTCTGTCTCACTGGTTACTAAATCCCCTTTTGATCATGCTCTGTTCAGAAGGGATTCTGAAGCATTTCTACCGAATGCTTCCTTGGTTTTTATCACCCAGGAGCTGAACGTGACAAGCTGCAGTGGTCCTGGGCTCAGTGGGGACAAGGTCTTGCCACACCCAGGGGCCCAGAGCAGTCAGCTGACGGTAGTGGGTATAAGTTGGTCTGGGGCCACAGATGTGGGTGTGATGGCGCTAATTCAAGGAGCTTTGAGGTACCTCACTAAAATTTACCCTGCCCTTCCCCCATTTAATTAATTGATAATAAATTTAAAAAATAATAACTAACACTTCTTGTTCTTATGTACAAAGCACTGTCCTAAATGCTGTATCTGCATTAATTATTCTAATCCCCAGAACAGCTCTACAAGGTAGGTGTGTATTCTTATCATTTTCCTCATTTTGCCGATGAGAAAATGTAGGACCAGTGAGGTCGAGTGACGTGCCCAACTGCATACACGCCCTGAGGAGGAGCCTGCACTGGAATCTGGACAGTGGGATGGCGGCCCAATTGCCCTTGCCTTAGGTCTGTTTCCTGTAGAAACAAAAGAGTGAGGAATTTTTTTCTTGATTTGATGTTTGGCTCTAATAGAGTCACGGTTTTTGTGAAGTGCCAGGTTTCTGGATGGAGCACAGTCCCGAACAGGGATGGGAACATTTTCTCTTAAAAGGCCAGATCAGTAATATTTTAGGCTCTGTGGGCCATGCAGTCTGTCATAACTACTCCACTCTGCCTTTGTAGCAGCCACAGACAATATAGAAATAAATGAACATAATTATGTTCCAGTAAATCTTTGTTTACAAAATCAAGTGGTAGGTCCCATATGGCCCAAGAGCCATAGTTTGCTGACCCCTGCTCTAGAGAAGTGCTTTTTAAAATGTTATGAGTAACAAATTTGAGAATCAGTTGAAAGCAATGGATTCTTTACTCATAATGAGGCACATATGTACCTAAAACCTTTTTTGAAATGCTTATCAATACAAAGAAATATGTATATGCATATATTATATATGTGTATCATCTATATATCAACTGATATATTTGTATATATATTAATTAGTATATTTACATATGTTGATATAGTACCTTGAAAATTTATTTTCTGTAGAAAAATTGGAATACAAAACAATCTTTACTAATAATTTATCTTATTAATATTTTTCATGCAAAAATAAATCACACCCCCTGATGAAACTGAAATAACTCCAATTTGTACAATTAAAATATAAAGCAAAAATTGAATCTGCTCAAAGCAATTCTAATATGAAGGCTATTTTGAATGCAAACATCATCTTTATCTTCGTAATGGTTGTGACCTTTTTGTTCCAATGGTAACGAAAACTGAGAGCTGAGCCCTGACTTACGGAGGTGCGTCAGTGGAATCAGAACTCTAGTTAAGTACCTTTATCAGTTAATGGTTGAGATGTCTCAAGAAATCCTGGGTTTCTCAAAGGCTCTTACATTAAATTGATCTTGTATTACTTCCTTTGTTCTTAAAGCAGTGAAGCCATCTTGGAAAGGTTTTTATCACCAATACTGTCCATGGCATCATGAAAATGCTTACAGATCTACATTTCTATTTGAAGGGTCGTCTGAGTTGAAGGACCTTATGAAAGAGTCCTGTGACATTTCTGATTATCTTCAGAGTTCTACTTGCAGAAGCACTCCCTCTAGCAAAGAAAAGTTGGCATCATCCTTGTGTCAATCAGGAAAAGCTAGATTATGGCATGATAATGAACAATCTCCAAATCTTAGGGGCTTAAGGGAACAAAGGTTTATTTCTTGCTTATGCCTGTCTTGGATGGGTTGGGGCTTCCACTTCACACATCATGCCTGCGCCAGGGTCCACGGCTGGCAGATTCCAGGGCCAGCAACTGTCATGGAAGAAAAGAAAGAGAATGTGGTGAAGTAAGCACTGGATCATAAAGCAACTGATTACATTTCATGGCCAAAGCAACAAGCTCTGTGGGATGGGGAATTGCAATCTTACATTTTTGGAAAGAAAGAGAAAAACCAAACATTTGTGAACAGCCCTGTCAATGTCACAATTGCCTTTCTCTAGTTTCTTTTGCCTAGAGTAGGGTTGTGGCCAAAGTAGTTTTACTTTTCCATCCTCCTCTCTGACCGCCCAACCGCTAGATCTGATGAAGTTGATGATAACTCCTCCAGCAGTTGGCAAGGCTTCTTTCAGATTTGTTGGCAGAATCTTATATGTCAATATATGTCAAATGCAGAAGACAATGAATCTGTATGGGTTTTCTGTCCAAAGCAGCAAAATCAGATGTGTTGTTAATTATAATATTATAAGTGTGCTTTCTGTACATAGGGTCCACAAGAAATGTTTGGGAAATACATTTAATATCATTTTGAAGATATCGATGTTTTTGCCAGTTTCCTAAAAGGTGAAAGCAAAAGAGAAATCTGTCTTTGAGGATGTGTATGCGTATGTAACAGATGAAAACCAGGAAACAACTGCACTGAGAGTTATCAGTAATTTCATCCAGTTGTCTGTGTAAGGAAAATGGTGCAGCTCCTCCGTGGTCTGCTTCAAAATTGCAGATGATATGTCCAATGATGATGGGGAGGAACATCTTCAGGCCAAGGCCGTTGCTTCAGTTTTCTCCCGCCGACCCAAGCCATCCTGCAGGATAACCGTCTCTGTGATGCATGACTTTATCAAGGGTCCTCTATCATGCTTCTCAATGTGTTAAGGACTTTGTATTGCATCAACTCCAAGTTTTAGTGAAGTCTGAGCCTTTTAAAATTGAGCCTTCTTTTCACAAAGCATTCATACTGATGATATAATTTTGTAAGCATGAGGTAAGATGCTGTTTTAGCTTTTCCGCTTTTGTGCATCCAATGGGAAGAAATGTGTCATGTGAAAAGCACGGTGGCTTTTATGTCCCATTATATTTGGTGGCAAATTTATGAAGACCGGTATTTCATTTCTTTGCCAATTTCTATCTGAAGCTTGGCTTAGTGGTAAGCAAAGAGAATTTCTATGATGATCATGATTCTACTGTATCCTATTTTATCTCCCACAGGAAACTATTATTGGTTTAATAACATGGTGGTGACGATGGAAACTATATTTTCAATGACCACACCCAGGAATATTCTGTATCCCTCACACAACCATAACCTTACACAACCATATGGACACAACCAAAGCCTTGATAAAAATAATTTGAAATGAAAATATGTTTTCTATGAAGGCAAAATCAAAGCAACAGGAAACTAATAAAAACATGTATTTGTCCCTGAAATGTGTGTCCCCTCCAAGTTAAAGTGCATTGTTTACAAAAACACAATTCCTTTTTAGATATCTTTGAGGCTGTTTGCATAACTAGTGAACTGCAATCTTTGGGTATAAAATCCTTCTTTTTAAAGAGAAACATCATTGCAATGCAATTTTTTTGTTTTTGCAAAAATTTCAGCCTTCAAGGACTCTCTATTAATGAAAAAAACATTTTAGTTAAAAAGCATGGAAACAGATAATAATGTTAAACTTCTCATTTACATATTACATTTATGCACCACATATTGGCTTACAGAGTGCATTCTTATATCTTACTTGTATGATAGTATTTGGTATTTTCATCAAGCGCCATTGGAGTAGGCATAACCTACATTTGTCAGTTGAGTAAATTGAGGTCCAGAAACATTAAGTGATATGCTAATGGGCACAGAGTAAATTAACAGAAGCTAGACCTCCAGTTTCAAGTATCGTGTTCTTTGTTGTATAGCACAACTCCAAGCAAATATCTTGAAAACACTTCTGTCCTTTCTTCTTGTTTCAAACCTCACTTATAACAGAGCAAAGATTATCACAAATGACTAGGAACTTATCTCAACATGACTTGATTTCCCCCGTCTTGGGCTGAAAGAGTTAATACTATACATTTACTGCACCATTATGAAAACATCATCAAATGACTGTAATTTCAGGAGTTATCATTCTCTCACCCTTTGAGAAAGAAATGATCCACCCACCACGGCAGGATGACCAGTGGCAGACGGCACCTGCATGAAGGCACTTCAGACTTACAGGATTCACAAGGGACTGTGCGGTTTGACTTCTATAGCCTGAAGGTTCATCGGGCTGGGGTTTGAGAAATCTTCAGATAAGGTGGCATCAGGGACCCGTGGTTGGAGTCTCAGGGCAGCAGCTGTTGCTCGCACACTCCACAGGAAACATTTAGAAAGAACCTGAATGGAAAGCTTCTTCCATATTCCTGAGGTGGAATGACTGAGGTTGACAGATTTCCGTTCCTCTAATTTGAGTCTGCTTCTGATTTACGAACAATCCCAAGCGAGTCTAGTATGTTTTGCCCATGGTCGAGACCAAGGTTTAGGCCCTTTGCATAGACAACTCCTGGACAAACAGAACTTTTGTCCCTTTAGTAACTTGTAACTCCCTGTAAAGAAAGGCTGCTGTCTTTTCTTAAACTTTTTGTTTGGTTTAAAATCCATTTTTCCAAGACCATCAGCCTGGGAAAGTCTAACTGAGTAGTACAGTACATGGGATAATGTATTAAAAAACATGGCAAATGACAGCCCCCACATGAATTGGGAGTTTGATTTATTCTCAAGAATCAGTTTGAAACATCTTCACTTTGGTAAACTCTCTTCTTTATAATTTTATAAGTCATAAAGCATATGAGTCAGTTTATATTGTGTTTCTGAAGAGTAGCATGGGAAACTCTAGATATTCGCTTAAGACTGTGGTTAGTTTGATGCCTTAGACTTTCTACTTTATAAGGAGAAAAATATTCTACTAGATGAACCCAAGTAATTGGTCAGCTTGTTAAAATGAAGAAGTGTTGAATACATTATAATTTGTTTACAGAATACCTATTCTCTTACCTATTAACATATGAATCATTTTTTTCCTCAAATCCTTACTTCTCTTTGAAGGCTTTGAGTAATAGGAAAAAAATGTGGAAATCACATAAACCTCTTCATTAGTTATGTGAGTTTGGGAAAATTATATACTTTCTGAGCTGTAGTTAACTTAGATATAAAATGTGGGCCATAAAGACTATCATGGGGAGGTGCCGTGAAAATGCAAACAGATAATGTATGTCTTTATACATTATTGTGCTCAATAAATGCTACTTGAATTGTTTTCTTCCAGCCAATGTTGATTATCTCCTCCTCAGAATCACATACTATTCATTCCCCAGTATGTCTATAAACATAACTCGGACTCCTTAACAAATATGTAAAGCAAGAATACTTTATGCACCTGCAGGATTTGGCACAATGCAGGAATTAATTTGGGGAAACACCATGAAACCTCTCAAAGTCAACAGCCTGCAAATTGTGTCACAGCTTGGTTAGTAGTAAAACACACCAAGGAGTGTGGCCCATGTGATAAAAAAGGCTATAGCTGGCCAATAAAAATCTCACTAAATTGAATTCTGATTGTCAAAGTGTACAAGTAAATTAAGAAGGCCAACATTTCTTAAATAAATTGGCAGCCAAGCTGTGGTTTCTCCAAATTATCTCAAATCTTTTGAATCCTGGTCCTTGAACAATTTTGACGTAAGTCAACATTAAATGGAAAGATAAAATCAGAAGTGAAACCTTGGCAGGGAATTCCAAAATGGCCTCGGTAGCCACAGTTTTGATTCTCATCTTCACTCACTTTGGAATGTTAATGCCAATGCTTTGGTTCAGAAAAGGTCCAGTATAGATTTCCTGTTTCTTTGTTAAAGCTATTACTATTTGGATATATTTTCTTCTAATTGTTTTTAATGCATAAATTTAAAAAGAATTGAAGCTTTTTTGTTTTTAGCATTTTAGCAAATATTTTCCTCATTATTGAAAATTTAGCATCATTTTAATGTTTGCAGTATTTATTAGCCACTCCCTAAATTTTGAACATTTAGGTATTTTTAATATTTTAAAGTAAATATTGCCTCTGTGAAGATTCTCATCTCCCCTCTTATAACTATATATTTTGGCTAGTGGGATTTCTAAGTCTAGCCAGATAAATAAATCTTAAAATCTTGATTTGCATCTCCAGATATTCTCAAAGACTGAACTAATTTATACTCCATCAACAGTGGAAGAGAATGCCCCTTCATCATACCCTGGCTAGTGACTGCTCCTTGGTGGTGGGGTGGGAAATTGAGGTGTGAGGATAAAGAGAACTTCACTGATTTGATTGGGGAAAAAATATGTTTCATCGTTGCATGATTGCTTTAATACTCTTTCCTTTGATTACTTGGTTTTATTTTTATCCATAGCTATTATCCGTTTGCTATTTGTATTTCTTCAATTGTAAATTTTCTGTTCAAGTTCTCTTAAAAACATAGTGGTTTTTGTAACAAATTTCATTCATTCGTTTTAGGATAACAGTCCTTTTCTATCCAGATATCAGATTACTGTATTGATATTTTATTTTATTTCTTATATATTTGTTGAAAATTAACTTTTAACATCCATAGGTACTTTTAAATACATTGCTTTTTAACTATAAAAACAATGCATTTTTAAAAAATTAGAATCTACATAATTAGAGAAAAAAGATTTTGAATTGCCCTCAATTCTACTACCCAGTGATAAGTGCTGTTTACATCTTACATATTTTCCTTCAGTCTTTCTATGTGTAGAAATTTAAAAAAAATACAAACCACGATCCCAAGCATAGCATTTCATATCTTTTTTTCATTGTCTGCATTGATAGCATATTCTCAATTGATTATTCCCAATTAATTTCCAATTAAATATCCTTTGAAAGCATAATTTTTAATAGTTACATAAAATGAATGTGCCAGTTCACTAACAGACATTTGTACGGTTTCTAAATGTTTACTTTTAATGTAATATGATGAAAAATCTTAGGACAGAATCTTAGAAGTATAATTACTGGATTTACAGACAAGAACATAAATACTGCGAAATAGCTTTCTAGAAAGAGATAGCATGTATTCCAGAAGAATGTGAAAGTGTCAGTCTCAACTCATTTTGCTAGCATTGAGTATTACATTATACATAATTTTAAATAAGAATCTGATTCTTTGATAGATTTAATTACACATTATCTTTTTGCCTTGCTTCCCTTTAACAGGAAAGTTAAACATTTGTTAGTACATTTAAGTTTATTGATTATTTACCTCTACTCTTTTGTGGAATACATGTTCACATTTTCACACATACATATTTCAGGAGTTTTATTTATTTTAAGGGCTCTCCATATAGAGCATATTAACCTCTATCACAGCTATTGCAAGTATTTTTTTGGTTTGTCATCTGTAGTTAAAAATTTTTGTTTATGTTCAAAATTATAAAAATTGTTTAATTATATATTAATTTCCTTTATGCTTTCTTCCATTGTTTTTAATTTAAAAGGCTTAGACTACCCTGAAATTAATTAAATGTCACTCATTTTTTCTATTTTTAAATGTTCTTTTCTCAACTAACTCTTAAAATATTATTCTTTAGAAACTAGAAATGTACAAAGAAAATACAATAATTATATGTATTCTTTTTTCTCCAACTTTATTGAGGTATAATTGACAAATAAAAATTATGTATCTTTAAGTTGTATAATGTGATGTTTTGATGTATGTATATATTGTGGAATGATTACCACCATCAAGCTAATTAGCATACCCATCACCTCCCAGTTACGTTTTTTTGGTGATGAGAATACTTAAGATCTACTCTCTTAGCAAATTTCAAGTATACAATATGTTATTATTAACTATAGTCGCCATGCTATACTTTAGGCCTCCAAAACTTATTCACTTTATAACTGAAAGTTTGTACCTGTTGACTAACATCTCCCAATTTTCCCTACCTCCTGACCCCTGGTAACCACCCATCTACTTTCTCATATTTATTTTTGGAAGAATTGATAACTTGTCAGCATCTGAATTCTATTACAAATATTGTCTCCAGATTTATTTCTGGTTCATTAATTCTTTAATTGCATGCACTTTGCTATTGAATCCATCAATTGTGTTTTAAATTGTATTACATTTATAATCTTAAAAGTTTTCTTTTTTTCCCCCTAAATCTGCCTAACCAAGTTTGACAGTTTCTTGTTATTTGCTTATATTTTCAATATTCTCTGTCATTTTTTTAGGGACACTATGCATTCTTATCTTACATTCTACTCTAAAAATTCCAATATCTGCAGGTTTTGTGCATCTGATTCTGCTGCTTGTTGTTTCTGGCAGTTCTTGCTCATGGTGCCCTGTTTCCTCCTATGGTTTGTAATTTTGTGATGTTAACTCATGTTTGGTGTTCTGTTGGGAACACGTGGAGGACTGGGTGAATGTACATTTCTCCAGTGAGGATTTTCATTTTCTTTTTCTGGTTTCTGGAACACTACTAACTCAGAATCACTTTGAAAGAAATTCTTGACTTTGGGCTTTTCAGAATAAACAAGCAGTATAAATTTAGACCACAAAGCAGTGGGAGAGCCAGCTCATGATTGTGAATAGTCGGGTCAGCGAAGATGGGAGATATCTGTGGTCTCCCTTTTTGGGGGTGAACACGGTTTATCCTTTTATTGGAGGCTCTGGCTCTATGTGCTTACTTCTCTTCTGACTCCCCTCTTTGTACAAAGTCTAGGCTTCGTAGCTTGTCTTCTGTGGTACCCTTACAATAGAAAGTCTGGAACAAGTTGCGCCATTTTCATTCTAAATCAAGGTGCTAGATCACCCAAAGAGGATATACCAAGAGATTATAACATCAGGTTTGCCAGCACGGGCAAACATCTGCCCTCAGCCTGCATGAGAGGTGGTGGAGATTTAAAAGTTGGCAGAAAGGTTGCTTTTGGAATAGGTTACTGGTATACTCTGATTGGGGAGGGAAGTGCCTCCTTGACCTCGAGCCAGTTGGGAAGGGGTATTGAGAACCAGTAGGAGAATTTGCCCCATGTTCTCTGTGGTTTAGGAGACATAGGAACTAGTATATGTCTTTTATTCTTTTGAGTCTATTCTGGGTCCAAAATATGGTTGCTCTGATAGTCATCATCTTTCCACGTTGAGATGACCACTTTGCACAGGCTCAGGAGGGCTAATTACTCTGAGACTTTAATGACGCCAACTACTAAAAATGAATACCAACAGCAGTTTGGGTCATTTAATTTTCTTTAAAAATATAATTGTCCAACAAAATGCTTTTTTAATAAACTTATAAGAGTTCAATGTCAGCATGGATCTACACATTCTTATCAAATTGATACAAAAAGTAGAAAATATGGACTGAAATATGTTCCTTCCTCTTTTGAAGTTGATTCATTGGAATTAGAGAGATTTAGCCTCTTGATGAATCCATAAAATCTTTTTACTCTTAGGGAAAAAGCACTCAATCTCATTGAGGGGAGAATTTATAGCATCGCGTCTGGGAAGAAATGTACATGGCTTTTATAAAATGGGCTAAAACTTGCATAGTGGTAGAAATGACAATTTTTGACTAACAAATTGTCAGCATGGGGCACATTCCTTCAATTTTCAGCAATTTAATATCCCAGCATTAATCAGCTTTTGTAGAATGCCACCCACTGTTCATACAGCAGCTAGGAAGGCAGTAATGAAGAATTGAAGAATTAACATTAAATCAGAGATCATGCTGACTGGAGTTTCTTATTTTGTGTGAAGATGGCTTTTTTATTATTTAGGAATTGGTCAAAACATGCCGAGTCCTCATTAAATAACTGCTAAGAGTGCTTTCTTTCAGGACGATAAATGGTACTAATAAGTTGGCAGGCCTCCTACCAAGTAGACCTTTGATATATGTTTTGTGAGCACATTAATATGAAATCAAAATTACAGAAACACGGGGAGTGTTCTTACTCATAATTGTCTTTTTCTGGAAAGGAAAATAAATCAAACTCCCAGGAAGCCTAAACCATTTGTAAAATAATGACTTTTGTTTTTATAAATTGGTTTAATTCATCCATTTCTTTATTACTTATTAGGTTCCTACAATGTGTGAAGCACCACAGGGGCTTAATAGCTGCATAGGCATAGCCCTGCCATGAAAGAGCTCACAATATCTGCACATATCCATTGTTTGCTCCACACATGTTTTTACTAGAGTCTGTGAAATTGAATTAGACGTGCCAATATTCTTCATATGTGAGTGTGACACTGTAAATATTGCCTTGTGCTCTCTCTAGTATCGATGCTGGAGACTGCCAGTTCATCACTTCTGGCATTCTTGGTCTATCTTGGTATTAAATTGCATACATTTTCAGAAAGGCTTCCCAAAGTTAGGTTGTATTAATGTATAGATTGTTCTCTTGAGGGAGAACAAAATGAATTGATTGATACAGGTTGAGATATTGTGATCTGGGTAATTCTGTTTTTGGCTATAACAATGAGTAGTTCCCTGGAGCAAACAAGGATGTGAAATGCAAGTTTAGTCAGAGGTAGTGCAAAGAAAAGAGAGCCAGCCTGTGGACTGTTCTCAGTAGAGTGGTTTAGTAATTTGTGATGAAAACCTTGAATGGAAAGTCTTAAGTTGGGGTTGATGACTGTGCTTCAGAGAGTACATGAACTTCCTAAAATTATAAGTATCATTTTGTATTTAAGAAGCTGTGAGTTTTCTTGAGGAGATAATCTCTAGCCTTCACTGGATTCTCCAAGAGATCCATGATCCTCTACCCCTACAAAGTTATGAACCATTGGCTTAGGTCAGGGGTAGGTGAACTTTTTCTGAAAAGGGCCAGATAGTAAATATTTTAGGATTTGAAGAATATATAGTCTCTTTAAATAAGTGAGTGTGGCTGAATTCTAATAAAACTTTATTTGCAACAACAGGGTTACCCTGGGGGCCATAGTTCTCTGACTTCTGGCTTAGACTATGATTTGGTAACACCGAACTTTTAAAATACTGTGCTAAAATAATCACACCCAAGTTTTCCCTTTTATATAAACCATATTTGACATAATTTAACTTATTTGACATAATTTAACTTTGTCATTTCCTTCGTATTGAGGTATAATTTATATGGGGTGAAATGAGCACATCTTGAATGTACAGCTTGATGCATTTTTACAAATGCATATACCCATGTAACTACCACCCAGATTAAGCTATAGAACATTTTTATCACCCTAGAAAGTTCCCTCATGTCCCTCTCCAGTCATAATCTTCCCCCTCTCCTTGGAAGTAACCATTTTTCTCTCTTCTGTCATCATAGCTTAATTTTACCTTTTCTTGAACTTCATTTAAATGGGATTATAGAGCAGTGTGTATTTTTTGTGTCTGGCTTCTTTTACTCACACAACGTTTCTGAGATTCATCTGTATTTTTGAACACAGACTTTTAATGCAGACTTCCTGGCTCACGTATATTGTTGTTTCTGAAGACCACACTTGCTTAAATAACAAGAGTTTGTTGGTCCTTCTAGTGTCTGTAGTGCTATACTAGAGACCACAAGAAGATGCAGGAATATTTATATCTCCACCCTCCCACCAATTAAGAGTTAAACCACAAACACATACATTGCAGATCAAGAACCCTTAGTTACAGATAACATCAACAAATTGAAACATGAACTCTGAGTACTCTCATTGGAGAATTTAAGAGTTTAAAGATATTCTTAAGGAGTATAATTTACTTTTATACTACCATTGGCCCATAGAATTGTGAGGGAAGTTTCTAATATATTTAAGTCTAGTGCTTTTCAGACTTTTACATCCATGTGCATTGCCTTGTTAAAATGCAGATTATGATTCAGTTGGTCTAGAGTATGGCCTGAGAATCTGTACCTCTGGCAAACTTCCATACAGTGCTGATGTTGCTCCCATGTGGAACATGCTTTGAGCAGTAGAACGCTTGTCTAATAACCGTTATTGATGTTGTTTAGACCAGAGATGCTAGTATCCAAGAGCAGTGGCAGTGAAAGAGAGGAGTAAGATATTTATAAATAAAAATGTATGGAAGCTTCTGAGAAACCAGAACAGAATATGAGAAAGAGAAAATACCAAGGATGATTCCTGGCAGTCTGTCTGATACAACTAGATACATGGTGTAGCATTCAGTGACAAACTTGGAAATGAATGTTATTTGGAAAGATTTGAGTGTGTTTTTGCCTATACTGAGTTTGAAGTGTTTTGGGATATACAAATCGAGATGTTGAGTATGAAATAGTTATTTGGATATAGGGTTCTGGTTCCCAGAGCAGGATCTGTCTGGAGAGGTAAATCTGAGAAGCCATGACCATGGTTGACATCTAGAGAGAGATTGCGGTGAGGGGAGAAGAGGATCATGGGCTCGGCACTGAGGAACTCCACTAGTCAGTGGTCAAATAGAAGAAGCTGAGTCCGAGTCTGCAAAACAGACTGAGGAAATACCGAAGAGATAGGAGGAAAACCAGAGGGTGTGTGTGTGTGTGTGTGTGTGTGTGTGTGAAAGAAAGAAAAAGGAGAGAATGGTTTAAGAATTTATTTTTTTAAAAAGATTTTATCCAGGAAAAAGAGATAAGGTGATGACTGCATAGGAATGTGAAGTCAAAGGAGGTTTTTGGTTTCTCATTGATGAGATTTGAATATGTTCAAATTACAGTGGGATAAATCCATTTGAGGTGGAATGATTAGATATACAAGACGGAAAAAATACAAACGATAACGTGTGCTTTTGGAAAAGGCTGGAATTGATGGGATCCAAAGATTAGGATTTGGCGTTTGAAAGGAAGAGAGTGTTCGACCAATGTAAGAGGAGTGGAGAAAGATGAAACAATGCGTGGAACGGTGTGGTGGTGGATGTCGAGGGTTTCAACATTCTTCATGAAGCAGGAGGCGAGGTCACAGGCAGTGAAGAAAGGGGAAGGGGCGCTGTAAGGACCCGTCTAGAGAAGAGTGACAGAGATTTGAAATAGCCATTCTAGAGAGTACAGTATGTTGACCAGACAAATGTAGCAGGTTGCTAATCATTTGTTTAAAATGTAAGTATATTGTGTGACTTGCTCCAGTACAAGGCCAGAGAATGGATAGCATTTATGTCAACTGTGATCATGCCAAATGTGTGACAGGACACTAGGGTGCTGGCCAGATTCTCACTGAAAAGAAGGATCGTGGAATTTAAGTAAGAAGACAATGAAAGTGAAGAAATAAGAAGACTGATGGTAGGAGTGACAGTAAAGAAGACAGTTATTTAGAGGACCTGTTGAGCTGGAAGAATGGTCACAATGGGAGTAGTTAATAAAATACTTAATAAGTAGGAAGGGAAAGAAGTCAGGGTCTAAATGAAAGATGTCCCAGTGATTAATTTCAGGCTATAACAAAGTCCAAATCCATCCTTGTGGAGTGGGTGGCTTATGGGGTGCAAAAGAGAAGGTCGTAAGTGATGAGGAGGTCAAGAACCCAAGGTCAGAGTGTCAGATGGGTCATCCACTTGGCTATTGAAGTGACCCAGGATATTGGCAGAATTTGGGGTGGAGAGGAAGATTGTGATCATGTGCCAAAGCCTTCCATAAATGGTGGTGACTAGGGGACAAGGGAAGTTGATGAGTCACTGGAAGGGTGGTAGAAGGCAGTTAGGAGGAAAGGGAGAGGCTGTGATCCATGACGAAGGAGGAGATGAGAATTGTTGGCAGGTGATGGTGGGAAGTAGAGAGGACAAAAACTCCATGTCCTGATTCTGAGCTACCTTGACAGTATGAACAGTCTCCACTTACGAGGGATGTGGGAAAGTATTTGCACTGGGGGTCTCTCTTAAAACAAGGTGGAGGGATTGAGCAAAGAAACAGATAAGTTCATAGAAGACAGTTTATGAAACAGTCCAGAGGGCTCAGATCAAGGGCTTTGGTGGGTGGGAGAGGGATAGTCTGTGTCCAGGGCCAAGAAGTACCAAGCAGGGGGGTGAGTGTGGAGGAGAGGATGGATGGCCAGAGACTTATACTTTGGGTGTTCCTGCTGAACATGCATGGTAGTTTGCAGTTAACCTCTTTGAAGAGAGTGGGCACTCAGCCTCATGTTCAGAGGACTCCTCTGGACTTAGATGGTCTTGGTCACAACAGGTACAGTTTTTACAGCCACTTGGCTTTGGGTGGTATTCTAGGTGGTATTCTAAGTATTCTAATCCTGCAGCCAAGGCATGGGATAGGGTAAAAACCCTTATTGTTATTGAGTCTTATAACCGAAATTTCTGGCTATGATTATTTTAAGCTTTTGTATCCTAGCATCATACCCATTTGGCATAAGTTGTCTGGGAGATGTAATAATGCAATCATACATATTCATAGTGTTTACGGGCTTCAGAACAGTTTACAATGTACTTTCAAGCATATGATCCTATATTAGACGATGCATTTTCCTTTTATAAACACAAAGCTTTTACCTTATGGTTTATTTGCATTTCTGGGAAGATTCAGGCTAAGAAAAGAGAATTTTATTTTGGATTAATCATTTCAGTTAGATTAATTGGTTTGTCAAAAAGCACATTGAGGGAAATTTAGATTTCACAAATAAACATGGGAAGTGAGAAGCAAGGCATATTCTCTGTCAATTCTTGATGGCCCCAAATGAGTGAAGTTGAAACTGACGTTAGTAGGTGGCTCTTCATGCTGCTCTCTAGACTTGACGATGGTCGCCCCTATTCTTCGATTTTTCACTTTTAACATAGTGCTGCTCAGTATAGGATTCTACACTATCTTGTTTGACTTTGTGACTCTTTTCAAGGTAGCAGGGAAGTGGCAGATATTCCAAACATTTGGCTGGTAATTTAAGTTTCAGTTTGGCTTCAGAGGTAGCAAAAGGAGGTGGAAAGAGCACAAGGTGTTGAAATTTAGTCTCTTACAGATGCCCAAGCTTGAGTAGGATACATAACAACTCCTGAACTCCATTTTGCTCCCGTTAACAACGAAAGTTATGGATACTTATTTACCTTGAACCATATAGACACTCAATAAGTGTGAAGCTTTCATTTCTTCCTCTTGGCTGAACTATTTGTTTATTCTTGGCAACAAAGTGAAATTTCAAAGTGTAGACAGGATGCAAAAATGTTCTTTATTTAAGGCAAACTAAACTTGGTAGTGGGCATGTGTTTAATAATGGGACCTGTTGTACTTTACACTTTCTGGATATCCTTATGTTAGTTTGAGCAGTTAAATGTTGTTAGAGAACTGACAACATTTTAATTTCATCATAGGCTATATTAAAGTACTCAGAGTTAAGTGAGGGGTTTGAAAGTTGACGCGGTCTACCAAGAATTTAATCATTTGGGAAATGCAGAAAGGTTTGGTGAGATGAAGCAAAAACTTTTTCAGGATTTGTCACTGATACTTTCTTTTTATGGGAAAAAAAAGGAAATAATTCTTTGTAGTTTGAATGAATTGATACCATGAAGTATATTTGTGTGGATTAATCTCCTGTCCTTTTCTACACCAGACATTGGTTATCAAGTGTTCTGTGGTGACATACAGCATTTCGATTAAAGGGTCTCTAATATTGTCCATATCTTTTTATTGCACAGACCAACTCATTGTTTCTCGTAATTTCTTTTACTTTCTTTACAGACACCAGGAAGAGATGACTCTTAATTGCTTCTTTTTAATTTTTTTCTGTTGATTGGCTTATAGTTATTGTTCATAGATTTTTTTAAAGTTTCTTATTTCTTCAAACAATAATGTATTTGGGAAAAGAGTTTTCTCAAGCAAAAAGTTGTTCATTTTATGTAAAGTTTAAGGAAATGCTGTGTAAAGCCAATAGTTAGTACGCATCTAAAGAAAAATCCACTGATATAAGGATCGATATATTTCCCTTTCTTTTCTGCCTATAGATCTTACAGGAATTTTCACACCAAGATTTCTGAGTGCTGTGTTTGAAGGATTCTTCCATCAGCTTGGCACAGATAGAAATGTCATCTTGATCTTGTTTCCGAAAGATGTTTTAACCTCACTAATTAAGCAACCTCCATAGCTATTCAGTGAAGTTCTCTTGAGAGTGAAGGGCCTTTGATTGGGGAAATTCCCTAATTGGATAGGACTTCTCATCATAAAGTAGTCATAACATGTTGATTATAGTTTTACCATTAGGAATGCCATTGCTTAACACAACTGTATTATAACAAGAATTTGATTAACCTAAGTCAATATTAGCCTGGAGATATTTGGAACCATTGAAAAGATCAAGTCACCTTAGCAATCCAGGAATCTAATGAAAGGATGGGCTTTTGAATCAAGACCTTAAAAGTAAATATTGTACAACAGAGTATGGGTTTTTATATAATAGCAATTCTCCAGTGATTGCTAATGTCTAGTATTTTCTTCTATGTCTTTCAACCTGCATTTTAAAGTTTTTATTATGCAAATATTCATGAATATACAAAAGGAGGATTGTGTAATGAATTCCCACGTACCCATCATCCAGCTTCAGTAATTACCAGTATTTTGTATTCTTGTGTCGTCAATCCCCTTGAATTATTGTTTGTTTGCTGCACTCATTTAAAGAGAATCCCAGATACATTATGTCACCCATAAACACTTCAGTATTCACCTCTATCAATCTATTTTTATTCTGTTAAAATAACTATAGATACTAACTCTTACATACTCCTTTGTAGTCTTAAAGCACTTTATCTCTTTATTAGGTTATCACAAAAATTTGTATATATTATCATCACTATTGAGCAGATTAAGAAAAAAAACCCCTGAGGTTCCAAGTGTCTAAATGACATTCTCAGGGACTACTGATTAGTGACAATGGATTTCAAACCTGGGTCTCCTACAAACATGTAACTCAGTTTTTCACTCTGCAGGGTATATGACCATATCAAGTAAAAGGCTGCTGCCTTGGCTATTTGACTTCAACTGCTCTGAGCAGAGGCTCCCTTCTTGTGATTCTGTGATACCTAGAGACCAATTAAAGGAGGTTGAGGGTGGCCAGAGGAAAGTGGCCAGCAGAGATGTGTATTAAATAGGCCTTTTTATTCTGATGTTTTGACATCTTGGGCCTTGCTGACTTCTGATTTCTTCAGAGCCAACTCATGAGCTCGCCACTTATGCCAAGTAGACAACATATTACTCAACTATCTTCCCTGTGCTCTTACTATGACCCGAAATTTTCTAGGAAGAAGCTCCCAAAACACATGTTCAAGTAGTAACCCAAGTCAGACAAATAAGTTTGAAAAATACACCAGTAGCACCTTCCCCTAGTAGAAATCACTAATTACTGGGGAGACTGTCCCTCCCAGTGCTAGCCAGTTCTTGGCGACTGTAAAGGACTCGCAGTGAGTGTGCTTTTCATGTGCAAACTGACCAACCCAAAGCCTATGCCCACACTACCTCCCTTATCTACTAGCTCTCCCAGTTCCAGGCCCCTGTCCACCTGCCCTAATCACCAGAAACCTGGGGATAACCCATGTGCCCTAGAACTTGCTGCAATTACTCAAACTAGGCAATGCTAAACCTGCTTACCTTGCCTCACTTATTTCTCTCTTCTGGAGGAAATCACGCTAAAGGCTGTTAACCACATTTTTCCCTTGGTCCCTCTGATTGCCCACTGCTTCCCCTATGGCCCAGTATGCCGTAGCATGCCTCCTCTTCTCGGGAGCTATGAGTATAAGAAACCGTCTTTTCCATGGCTGTCATCTCCTGATCAGTTGACTTTACCATATCTGGATAATAATAAAACTATATTTTAATACAAGAAGGCATGGAATGAGTAAAATCTCTGGGACCTAGTATTCAAGGGCTTGCTGCTAGAAGATGTAGCAAGCTGAGTTGGAAGCAGGTGAGTGTCCAAGGTTAATTAATCAGGTTGGAGATCAAAGGCTGTGAAAAGACGGCAATGAGGGACAGGCAATGAGGTCAACAACACCTGGAAGACATCGTCATTGAATGGCAGTGGGCAGACCTAGTAACTGAATGGTGATCATTCAGTTGTCTTGGTGGCTTCCTGAGGTGGGCTAAATTCTGGGGGGAGTTATGTTTTTTCTTAGGTATGAATGTCATCTCTAATATTTGCACTCCCCTGGGACTGGAAGGCAACATTCCCTCATACCCCGATGTCAATACCTCCACCGTATTTCTTCTCACAGGCCACCATTCCTGCTGGCCTGCATATTCCATCCAGTCTTGCAACAGTCAACAGCAAAGGACTACAAATGAGGCTTTTAATACCTGGTTTTACCTCAAGTGTTTGCTCTTCTCTGAGACTCCAGTTCTCAAGCTAACTCTTACCTTTCCAGCCCAGGCAGAATTTTAGATCTAGAAGAGATCTTAGAGCTAAGTCCAATATTCTCATGTTATAGATGAGGAAACTGAGCTTCAGAAAGAGAAAGGAGCTTGTCTGGAGAACACAGGCTTCACAAAGGCAAAGGCTAAAACACAGGCTTCTTGACACTAATGTACACATTTCATTTATATGCTGATAATTTTCAGTAAAATCTGATTTCTATTCAATATAAATCATAGCTCACAATAACAAGTTCTAGTGGACTATATGAGTTACTTAGCCATACCACAATCAATATAATAAATACTTATTTAAATAACTGGGAAATTAATTATTTCCTTATAAAAAAGTTCTTGTAATGGAGATATGTCAATTTTGTCCAATGGACATTATGTCATATTTCATTATAATTCTGACATACTATAGTGTGCTAGATTTTTCTTTCTGACTTTTGTTTACACATACACACCCACAAGATAAATACACTCCACACCTGGATACTCACTCTCCACCTGTCTTTCTAAAAAACTTTTAAACTCAGATTAACCTATTTACTTGGATGGGATAATAAATTAATAGGCTGTGTGTTCAAACACTCCATAATAACTCACTGATTTTAATATGAATTGTTTTGAAGTAATACCTCAAAAGTCTATCAGTTTTAAGGAGATATTTTGTTATTTGTACGGGTTCTGGGAAATATACTATTAAATCCCCATTTTTCAGAGTCAGACTCATTCATCTGAGAATGTAATCATGGACTCAGGCCCCATATGCCTTTGCTGACCACTCAAGTGACCTGGACACCATCAGGAAGATGCCTTAGGTCAGCGGTTCTCAAACCTGAGAGGCGTGACAATCACCTGGAGGGCTCGCTGACCCACAGATTGTGGGACCCCCTCAGAGGTTCTGATACGATACATCTGAATCATAGGCCCCAAGCATTTGCATTTCTAGCAAGTCGCTGCTGATTGAGGAATCACATTTGGGAAGCTGCTGCTGTAAGTAATCATTTTCTTGAAAGTTGTACATAAAGAGGCTGGTGGGAGCTTCCTGATTTATTCAGAGCCAACTCATGAGTTTGCAACTTATGCCAAGTAGACAACACATTTTTAATACCTAACTATCTTCCCTGTGCTCTTACTATGACCTGAAGTTTTCTAGGAGGAAGCTCCCAAAACACATGTTTAAGTAGCAACACAAATCAGACAAATATGTGTGGAAAACACACCAATAGCACCTTCTTCCAGTAGAGATCCACTAATCCTTGAAAACCTTAATGCTTTAAAGCAGTCAGGCAGGTTTTATATTTCCTGTAAGTAACTTGGGAGAGAGGAGGCAGTTACATATTCTTGAAATGTATACTATTAATTTGGAAAAAATGTGAAAACATTTTCATAAACCTCCTGTGCCATTGAGCATGGCTATGCTGTAATTTAGGTGTCACTAGAGCAAACTAAGGTAGTGCTGCTTCCACTATAAGTTGCCTCTGCTCATACATACTAATTTTTTACTGTAGTGTATTGATATAGTCAATTCTCATTATTCATGAGTTCTGTACTTGCAAATTTTACCACTCTATAAAGTTTATTTGTAACTCTTAAATCCATAGTTAAGGTTCTTTTGTGGCCATTTGTGGACATGTGCAGAGAAGTGGTAAATTTGAGTCACCGAAGCGTGTGTTTGCCACTGAAGTCCGGCAAGGAGAGGCTTTGCCTTTGTGTTTCTGCTCTTATGCTGTAAAGAAGCATCCCCTTTGCTTTCATGCTACATCTTCCCCACATTTTTGTGCTTTTTATTTTTATTTTTGGTGATTTCACTGTTTAAAATGGCCCCCAAACATAGTACTGAAGTGCTAAGTGTTCCTAAGTGCAAGAAAGTTGTGATGTGCCTTACAGAGAAGATATGTGTGTTAGATAAGCATTGTTCAGGCATGAGCTATCGTGTGGTTGCCCGTGAGTTCAGTGTTAACGAATCAACAATGTATATTAAAGAAGGTATCTTTAAACAGAAACACACATAAAATAAGGTTATGTATTGATCGATTGACAAAAATGTGACCAAAGGCTTGCAGGAACTTATTTCTCCCAGGAGCAATGGTTCAGTGTTCACTAATGCAGTGTTTGCAAGAGTTGTATAGAACATAAGTATCTTCTGCTGAAGAAGGCTAAACAAAAAGAACATAACTACTATAAAGAACAAGAACTAACATGGCTCTCTTTGTGCCCTTCCTTTGGCTCTTCTTTTGCTGCAACAATGGGTCTGTTTGTCATCTGTGGCGTATGTACCATGCTCTGTAAACCTGTATCTTGCTCTTTCCCTATAATTCTATCTTTCTCTTCTCAATAAAGCTCATTTTCATGTTTGCTTAAAAAAAAAAAAAAAAAAGAACCAACATGGCTTGTGTTTGCTGAGGATATCACACTTTGAGAATTTTATCCATTTATTGATTAACTTACCAACTCATTTTATGTTATCAGCATTATATATTCACTTCTCAAATGTGACATTATAATGAAGACTTTCTACTATGAAAAAGTAAAAATGTCACTCAAGTAACTTTAATAATCTCAGGTGTAGTGGGTCAGGGTACACAGTATGATATTTCATACTGATTTTTTTTCTCTATCGGTTTCCACAAAACAGAAGTCTTTGGCTGCCTTGCTCTTACTACCAGGAGTGTAGGCTCCCTGGCCCCGCAACGTCCACATCCGCAGACCCTGAACATCAGGAGAGTCCCCAAGGTTTCTGAGGTCTGCCTGGTCAGGAGCCTGGAGAATTTATGAGAAATAACCATGCTTAATGTCGCTGGCCTCAAAATGGTGAGACTTTCTGGACTCAGACTGACTTTTTCAGTGGTCTCCGTGTTTCTACATTGCCAGAATATAACTCAAACAACGCTTCCATGGCTTTTGCACCTCATCATGAAGTAATGATCTGAAATATGCATTTAAAGGGGAGAAGAATTCCATAGCACCTGTGTGATAGAAAGAGTGTGCACATTGGATTATGACTACTCGAAAGAAGAAATATCTTAAAGTGGAGAAGCAAATATAATTCCCCTAAGGAAACATTGCTATTTAGTAGGTAATAGATCTAAGAGTCAACCCATTAACTGGACCTTTTGCCACTTCTGGAACTAATATTTACAGTAATCAATAAAACTATCGAACAAATAAGAGGTAAACATAATAGCTATAATTTATTGAGCTCTTCCGTGCTCCGGAAACTGTACAAGGCACATTATTTTATTCACTTCTCATCTTCCCCCTGTGAGAAGTAGCATTCTCCCCAATTTATAGGTACAGTAACTAAGGTTCCAGGAGTTGAAAAATTTATTCTAGGTCAAAAAGCTAGTAAGCATGGACCAAAGTTTGCTGTTACCTCTGTATCCCATTGGCTTCCCTCTATATGGAAGGAGAAAAGGGAGTCTAATTCTCCTTCCAAATATGATTAGCCAAAAGGTAATATGACAGTAAGATGGGATGATTTTCAAAAATTGAAAACGATTCACAGGATAGTCTGTGAATTTAGAGTGGAGAGTACTTCTTGGCTGAGAACAGACTAACATCGTGTGGTGTTTATAAACTGTTGATACTGGTTGGTTGGAAGCAGTGAAAGGATGTTCTGATATAAGCAGCTGAATGAAAAATTTTAGGAGCTCAGTTTTCTCTTTTACTAGCTTCGTCCTGGGCTCTGAAAGTTTCTCACCTTGAACATTGCTCTGAATGAAGCAATGAGAGAATAATACTATATTTCTTTTTATTTTTAATAAAAATGTCATGCCCTGGAAAGAAATTCTCCATTAAAAGTTGATAGTCAGCTCTCAGCTTGCTTGGTGATGCATTTAGATATGTTTGGGAGTCTTTCACAAACTCAAAGTTCTGGGAAGAAGTAGCCTCCCATTCTTAATCTCTTTTTGCTCAAAATAGCAAATTCACACAGCAACTATAGCTTAATCTTACTCCATTTCTAGGCATTCACTTTTAATCCATGAAGAATTTTTAAATTAGCATGATGCATATCATGTTGGATTACTTGATACCGTAAATAACAGGACAGATGCTGCCCAATTGCCTACTACTTAAATTATTTGAATCTACTTTAATAAATGCTGTATCACTATAATACTTAAGGTTACTTAATCTAAGAACAATACAGATAAGCACTTCCATGACTCTCTGATTTATACATTTCAATGGGGATTCTGTAGATTCTGGCATGAAAACAGAAAAACTAGATCCTAAATTCAGAGGCCATCCCAAAAAGGTCTTGGGAGTGCTGTAGGTGTTGCACATAAAGCAAAGCACAGTTTCTGGCATGTGGTTAGTGTTTCATAAATTTGTGTTAATGACTGCTCTGAGACAAAGCTATAAAGGCTTTCTCATAGTAAATTATGTATAAATTAAAATTTTATGAATCAAGTCTCATTTTAAATGCACAGTAAGGGCTTGCTATATTTATAAACTATACCTTGAATTATTTGTAATATGAATAGCTACTTCCTAATTACCCTGCTCTATAAGTTTGACTTTCTCTTACATAAGATTTCCTTGAAGCGCGGATCACCTGAGTGTAGGAGAAAATAATTTAGCATAACATGGTATACAAAACAGGATCTTTCCTGTGATTTTCCATTTCTTTATGTCCTGGAAAATCAAAGGACCTTTCTGTGATGTTCCCTGAATATAGAGCTTTGCAATAAGTTCTTAAAGAATCACTATGCAAGAAAAACATTCTGTTTTTGCCCTTGAGTTTGCAGCTTTTGGAATCTTAAGGTTTTAAAAGTGGGCTTTTGTACTCATTTATGCAGAGAACATAAGTGTGTACGTATCCAGGCTATAATGGATACAGGGACTATTACAGCATAATTATAATACATCATAGATAGAGGGACAGATAGAACATGCATAAATATGGATATATGTAAAGACACAGATAGGTATAGATGTAAGGTTGGATGGAGGATGTAGAGGACTTGATTTTCCTTTCTCTGGGGGTATGTATTATTAAAATATATCCACAATAGATAGGAATTCTCAGCTCTTTATTATAAATTATATATAAATTTCTCTATTATAAAGAAAAATCTGGGTCTGTCAGTGCCTAGAACCATCCTAGTTGCAATTAGGCAATTATTAGTAACTTTTTATGATACTAATGGTATTAGAGAGATAAATAAAATCTTCCAGTCAATAGAGCAGTAAGGAGTCACAACTGTGATGGTTAAAAATAAAAACATAATGAGCAGTGGTTAAACTAAGCAGAAAAATCACATAAAATCTTGGGGTTAATCATAGGTTAGATTTGATTTTTCCTGTTTATGATGTTCCAGTCTGGTATATTTTGATCCTTTAATAACACTGCAATTTTTTAGTGTTTTATAACTCATTTCATTCTAATACTAATCTTAAACTGAACCTATTAGGCCTAAACTTGTCATTCATTTTAGAATCTTACAGTGAATTCTTTTTTATAGCAATAGTTTATCAAGGTCTCTCTTCCTTGCTGAGAGTACTTATTAATAGAGAACCTAGGTGCTTGGAGAAGACGGCTGATTCTTATCAATGTAGTTCTCAGATGGAGGTGCACTGCAAAAAATTTGGGCTCTGGAGCCTTCAGCCCTATATTTGACTGTTAGCTTTGTCTTTTACTTAGAGGCAACCTCAATGAGACATTGAACTCCAACACCCCCGAGTTCCTTACTTTAAAGTGGGGATAGTAACATCTGTTTTATAGGACTATTGTTAGCATTAGAGCTAGTGCATAGACAGGGCCTGCCTCAGAATTGGGCACATCTTAGGTACTCGTTGAGTGGGAACTATAAATATGATGATGCTGATGATGATGATAACTCATCTGAACAAATTCACATCATGTCTCTAACACACTTGATTCATTGTCCTGTCCTCTGTGTGCAGAGATGCCTGTACTTGAAAACACTTCCTTGTTTGTTTCCTCCTGAAGGTGAGGGATCAGCTCATCCATCTCTTTATGATGCAGTGTCCTAACCTGGACAGCCCGGTCCTCAGCTCCTGTTTTCAGGTAACAGACGTGGGCTTGGTGGAAATCAGCACTTACCTGTGAACCCTCAGGTACTTCCTCCTTCGTGAGCATCCTACCCAGACCCCAGCAAAGTCATCACACTTTTCTTTAAGACGATGGGTTTGATCTTTTGATTTTCTTCATTTAAATTACCTAAATAACCAATACTCTCTATCAATGGCTAAATCAGAATTGGTCACTTGCTTGGGAGCTGGGATTCTGCCTGATACATTTTTATCTTGGCGGAGCAGCCATCATCATTCCAAGGAGTGACTGACACATCTTTACTGAATACAGTAGAATGAGTTAGAAAGGAATGGATGCATGGTTTACAATATTTTGTTTGACCGAAGATTTTTTTAAGGGAAATTTATAAAATAATTTCAACAAAGACATTGTGATCATTCTATATTCCTAATGGGCCTGTCTTACAATATCAATAAATGGTTCTACCACTTCTTCCTTTCATCATCAAATAAAGGCAAGAACTGGGATGACATGAAGAAATAAAGTCATAGAGGAAATGCCCACCGTAACAGAAGCCCACTTTTGCATGAGTATTCACCAGAGAAAGGTATGTAGAGCATTAAAGGAGTTGTTTTACAGGGTCTAAGCCACACACCATTTGCTTAATTTATTCCCATTTTATGACCCTCTTCCCCACTTTCTTATAATGCAAAACCACAGAGCTGCAAAGGACAATGACAGACAACCACCTATTTTATATAATGTGTTAGTAGCCACCGTTTCAGTTACTGTTGCTGTATAACGAACCACCCCAGAATTTAGTTGTGTAAGATAACCATTTTATCAGGCTCACAGATTCTGTGGTTTGGGAATTCAGGCGAGGCATGTGTGTTTTTGTTTGTATGGGGAGGGGAGGGAGATAGCTTGTCTCTGTTCCACAACATTTGGGTCCTCAGTTGAGAAGACTCAAAGGTAGGTGGTGGCTTGATGACTGACTATAGAATCATCTAGAGGCTTCTTCACTCATATATCTGACATCTGGTCAGGTTTGCCTGGAACCATGAACTCAGCTGATAAGGCAACTGGAGAACCTACACGTGGCTTCCTTGTGGTTTGAGCTTCCTCACAGCATGGCTGCCTGAGGATTTTTAAACTTTTCCCATGGTAGCTCAGGGCTCTAGCATGACTATCTCAGGAAACAAGGAGTAAGCTGAATTGCTTTGTATGAACTAGCTTGGAAGGCACATAGTATCACTTTCTTGTTACTTTTTTAATTAAAACAGTGACAAGTGTGCCTAGTTTTATAGAGGAGTGCACATAGACCTCATCTCTCAATTGGAGAAATGTCAAAAAGTTTTGTGGCCATTAAAAAAAAACCCACTGCTGCATTCTATAGTTGAGGCCCTTAAGACTCAGAGAGTATCAATAACTTGTCATATAACTCTTAAATTATTACAGATTTAGAATTTTTTAGCAGAAGAAAGCCTTAAAGATCTTCTAATCCAAACACTCGTTTAAATAATGATGACGTTATCAAGCCCCAGAGAAGTGCTATAACTTGCCCAAGATTACACAGCTAGGCTGGGAGTAGATCCCAGGTCATCTGATTAAAAAGTGCTCTTTCTATCACACAGAATGAATATTAGAAACTGAGCAACATTCCATGCAAACAAATCTAGCCCATGAAAGCAACTTTGGCATAAGAAATAACGCCAACAGTTGCATCAAAGGCTGCACAAAACAGTGACCACCATCACTACAGAAAACATGGGGGAAAAAGCAGCAGCTGGGAAAGCCAGGCCACCTCTGGAAGAATTTTGCCTTCTTTTTGATTAGCATTTTCACAGACACACATATTTAATCATCATCACAACTCCAACTGTTAAGCAGTTATTCCCATTTTTCCCCCCAGAGGAAACTGTGCCTCAAAGAAATTAAGTAACTTGCCCAAATTTGCCTAATTAGCAAATGGCAGTACATGCCTCCACATCAAGTCATCTGGCTGCACATCCTATACTATTTTTTTCCTAAAGGGACAAACTGTTTTAATCATTTTATGCAACCCCATGAAAGCGGGGTGCTCTGGTGCATAGAAGTTTGCATTCTAATATTCTAGAAGGGAAGGGGAGGAGTGTGGTGGGACGCATTGCAGAGCACTTTCGAATCCAGCACCCGAACCTACCTAGTAAACTTTTCATTCCCCCACAATGTCCTCTTTCCTTTAGAAGAAGGAAAAGAGATAAAAGGCGAGCAATTCCACCTCGTTACAGGTTCCTACCCACGGCTCCCATCCCAGGCAGATATAAAAGCTGAAGCTATTTTTTCCTGTAAACATGTAACAATGATTTCTCAAATAGTTTTTCATTTGGAAAATTCTTCATCCTTTTTCTTGATTTTGATACTTACCGTGCACTTAAATGAAAACAGCAAAATCATTTCAGCTTTAGTTGAACTCTGCTCATGGAAATCTTGTTTATATTATCTTTTATGTCTTTTTTACAACTTTCTTATGCTCAGAAAATTCTATGAAAATCTATGGAAGGCCAAACCTATCTAGATACTTAGCACTCACGGTGTTTAACAAGCATGTGTGGGGCGGGTAGCAAATAGCTTCCTCTGCTTAGGAAAGGGAGACTTGGATGATGCTCAGTGTAATTGGAATTGCCTTAGTGTGCTGCTTCTAACAGCAAACTCCACTGAAGGGTCTTGTCAACTAGTTAGTGAAATATGGAGCAAATGTTTCTCCACATAAAAGCACCCACTCTTGACCTACTAGCTAGAAGAAGGAAAACTGAGTGTACCAATCTGTGAAAATCCTCTATTAAGTCCTTTTTATTTACACTCTACAGGTATCTCCATGTGAGTGGTTGCCGGCAGGTTACCGACGCAGGAATCCATGTACTGGCAAGGAGCTGCCACCAGCCCCAGTATCTGGACCTGAGCCCTACAGGGAAAAGCAAAAGAAGATTGGAAGTTTGCAGATTATCCTTTTCAAAAATCCAGTTGCTTTACGAAAATGAATCATGAATTAATTATCCACTTCAGTTTATCATTTGATGGGTACCCAGTGAATCTGTAATATAGATTATGATATGATAGGCCAAAGGAACCCCTATAGATTCTTAAACAGAGAAAATAATGTTCAATGAAAATGTGAAGAGAAGAAATTTATTCAGTCAACTGAGGGGAGAGTTATTTGGCAAGAGAAATATATACAAATTGTATATTTTATATAGTCTGGCATGAGCTGCTCCACAAACTTGGAATTAAAATATAGTCATATTTCTTTACTTTTATAATTAATTGCTTGTTTAAACAATTTCTGCCTTGTTTATAGGAAATTCAATTGCTTCCTCTTTGGTCTTCCTCCTCACTAAATTATCCTAACTCCTGGGGGTTACCTAATCTAAAGAGGGGAGAGAGTCCATCCAGCTTCACCAGGTGAAGAGTATGGAGTCTCATCAGTCCACGACTGTCTTTGCTTTCTGTTGACACAAGGGGTGATGTGATTTATGGCTCAACAGATTCCAGGGTCTTCTACTGCAGCGATGCTTATGGATCCAGATCTCCACTCAAGCCAACTGGGTCCACTGAGAATCATCTCAATATCTTAGTCCTAAGCACTGTGCCCTAAGACTGAGGTCTCAAAATTATAACTTCTAGTGTTTAGTTCCTTTAATTCTCTTATGCAGCTACTTTCTCTAGGGTGTTAGTTGACTGATTACAATTGGTTCTGATATCTGTCAACTTGGGGTTCCAGAATTGCCATCTGTCTTTCCTCCATAGCTATCACTTCCCTTTAAATTCCAAAATCATAAGGGGTCTAATTGCCCTTCTCTAGGATACTGGAACTAATAGGCCACTCTTCCAATGGAGGCTACTGCAGTCATTTCCAAAAACCCTGCGTTTAGCAATCCAAGGGAGATTCCCAGTTATGCTTGGGCATGGGGCTACCTTAACTATTTTTGACTAAAAACTACAAACAAGTAATCATAAGTGTCATTACCAGGGTTCATGTCATTCCTGTAAGTAAAGTCAATTAGCCAGATTCCTTGTCAAAACAGCAAAGTATAATTAGGTATAATTGTCCCATTTCATAATTAGAAGTGCCAATCCCAGAGCAGGAGTTATACACTATCTAGGCTCTCCCTTTTAAATGCCCTCATCGTAATTCAGTTACATGGGCTGATTATTAGGATTTACTTTTAAGAAAACTTAATGTTAAACAAATCTAATGATTTGATTACACAGATTATACTGCATAACCCTGACTTTTAAAAGTTAAGGAAATATAAATCTGTAACTTCCCAGAGATGGTAAATAAGATACAGTGTTTTGAACTGGTTTCAGGTAATGACAAAATAATCCCAGGAAAGGTCTAGTACATGTGCTTTCCAGTAGAAATGCAAATCAACCCACATGTGGAATTTAAAATTTTCTAATAGCTTCATTGAAAAAATAAAAGGAAACAAGTGAAACTAATTTTAATAATATATTTTATTTAAGCCCACTATATGTAAAATATTATTTTATTATGTAACCAACATAAAAAATATTAATGAGATAGTTTACATTCTTTTTTATATAAAATCTTCAAAATCCAATGTGTATTCTATACTTACAGCACATCTCAATTCAGACCAGCCACATTTCAAGTGATGGTTAAAGGTTATGGTATTAGACAGCACAAGTCTAGACTATAGGATCTGAGAGGACAGGACTGACATCTCATGATCATGTGTTTCAATTTCAATCTTTGGAACAGCAGTCCCAGCAAGCACCCTGAGGAAAAAAATAGTTTCATCATTAAGTAAATTTAAGAAATATTGCACATTACCTTCCACACAGAGGATTATGATTGCTGACCTATATATCAAAATCACTGAGAAATTCTGCAATAAACAAGTCCATTAAACATTGTTCAACCCAATGTTATATAACTTACTTGATTATGAGACTTTCAATTAACATTCATGAAACTATCATTCTGGAGAATGTACTTTCAAAATGCTATCTCACTGAGGCAGTAGGATTCCTTGAGGTCATGAGCTCAAGACCAGCCAGAGCAAGAGTGAGACTCCATCTCTACAAAAAGAAAACAAAAAATAGAAAAATTATCCAGGTATGGGGCTAGTGCCTATAGTCCCAGTTACTCAGGAGGTTGGGGCAGGAGGATCACTTCAGCCCAAGAGTTTGAGGGTGTAGTGAACTATGATGATGCCACTGCACTCTAGCCAGGGTCACACAGCAATACTCTGTCTCAAAAAAAAAAAAAAAAAATGCTGTCTCGGACTAGAACATCTTATCTGGAATTTGAGGGAAATGATTTGGTCCACATTTCAAGATTTTCAGGATAACTGAAAATTTCAAGATGAATCAGTGAAAATAACACAATAAGGACTTTGAAAAATTTCCCCCTTCTTCAAAGCAATGAAAAAAACTGGGAAAAAAACAGAATCAACTTTTTACAGAACTCCGACTTGCAGCAACCCTTGGGGCATTTATGCAAAAGGGAAAGGAAAGACATAAGGAAAGAAAGAAAGAAGGAAAGAAAGAAAGTAAGTAAATAGAGGAAGAAGAAGAAGGAGGAGAAGGAAAAGGAGGAGGAGGAGGAAGAAGAAGAAGAAGAAGAAAGAAAGAAAAGAAAGAAAAAAAGAAAGAAAAAGAAAGAAGGAGAGGGACAGGGAAAGGAAGAGGAGAGATGGAGGGAGAGGAGAGGGGGAGGGAGAAGAAGAAGAAGGAAGTAAAACAGCTGAATCTTGGTAAAACAGTGAGCTTTGCAGTTAGTGTTTTAACTTTCCCTAGTCCCCTCCTCCTTCCCATCTCTGTGGTTACCTTAAAAATAAAACCCCACATTTTTGGTGCTGGACGGAGAAGAAAGGACTTCATTCCCAAAGAATTGTCACTATTTGTCTGGTGGCTCCCTGGAAAACTCTACTCAAAAGCCTTGTCTTCATTCGACCTCACTCAAACTTAGCAGTGCTGAAATCTTCTCCCCAGGGAGGTTTGGCAAATGTTTTAGGGACACAGCTGCTTGGGGCAATGAATAACAGCTGGGACAAACAATACATTGACCACAAAGCTCAAAAGGAAAGGCGGGAATTAGAGGTTCATAGGGACTTTTAAAAGCTCCAATATACTCCTGGGAGGGTAGGGCTGTGTGTATGCACAGCAACTACTTGAGACCTCAAACACCCATGACTGGTTGATCTTTAGGCTCTGTGTAAGTAGAAAGCAAAGCTAAGAAAAGAGTTAAAAATTGCCTGGCTGAATGAAGGCATGCCTCAATACATACACAGAGCCCCTCAATAAATATTGGGGTATTTAATGGTTCCAGACATTTCAGGCACATTGTGTTCAATCATTAGCTAATCACTAAGCTAACTGAGTAGAGACTTCAATGGTCACACATGCAAAGAATACAGACTTTAAAGAATTATTTCAGAAAAGTTACAGGATAAGATACACCAACAAAATATAAAAAAAGCAAAAACAAAAACTCTTGGGAGGGATGCAAATATGCTTTCCTTAGTTGCAACATTATATTTTTTAAAATGTCCAGTTTTTAACAAAAAATTACAAGACATGCAAAGAAATAAGACAGTATGGTCCATAAAAACACAGGGAGAAAAAAGCAGTCAACAAAACTATCCTAGAGGAATCTCAGACATTGAGCTTATTAGAAAAAGACTTTAGCTATTTTAAATATGTTAAAAGGCCTAAAGAAAACCATGCCTAAAACACTAGAAGAAAATCTAATAAAAATGTGTCACCAAATAGAGAATATAAATAAAGGAAATTATAAAAAGAAATGAAAGAGAAATTCTGGAATTGAATACTATAATAATTGAAATGCAAAATTCACTAGAGGGCCTCAACAGCATATTACAGCAGTCAGAAAAAAAAGGGCCAATGAACTCAAAGATAGGCTAATTGAGATTATTAAGTCTGAGGAAGACAAAAAAAGAGAATGAAGGAAAATGAACAGATCCTCAGGGATCCGTGGGACACCATTAAACAGACCAATACATATATAATCGTAGTCTCAGAAGGAGAGGAGAAGGATCAGAAAGAATATTTAAAGAAATAATGGCCAAAATTTGACAAAAAACATTAATCTGCACATCCAAGAAGTTCAATAAACTTCAAGTAGGGTAACTCAGATTTACATCTAGACAAACACAATCAAACTCTTCATAATCAAAGACAAAGAATCTTGAAACCAATAAGACAAAAACAACTAATCACCTATAAAGGATCCTCGATAAGATTAACAACTGATTTCTCATCAAAATATGGAGGTCAGTAGGATGACATATTCAAAACACTGATAGAAAAAAAATTGACAGAATTCTATACTTGGCAAAGTTATCTTTAAAAAATGAAGGAGAAATCAGAACATTCACAGATTTTAAAAAGCTAAATTTGTTACTAAAAGACCTGCCCTATAAGAAATACTAAGGGGTTCTTTAGGGTGAAATGAAAGGATATTAGATAGCAATGGAAATCAACATAAAGAAATAAAGATCACTGGAAAAGGTAACTACATAGGTAAATAAAAGACAGCATAAATGTATTTTTGGTTGTAACTCAATTTTTTCTATCTGATTTTTAAAAACACTGCATAAAACAATAATTATTAATATATGTCAAGGGGCATGAAATCTATAAAGATGTAATTTGTGACAATAACAACATAAAGGAACAAGGGAACAGAGCTATATAATAGCAAAATTTTTGTATACTATTGATAAAAATCAGTATTAATATAAACTAGATTGTTTTAAGTTTAGACATTAATTGCAATTTCCAGAGCAGCCACTTAGAAAATAACTTAAAAATAGTAAAAGGAAGTACAAGGGATTACAATGATAGACTAGACGATGTCTATTTAGCACAAAAGAAGGCAGTAATGAAGGAACAGAAGAATAAAAATCACTTAGCATAGGAAACAAATAGCAACATGGCAGATATAAATCCTATTTTATCAGTAATTAACTGAAATGTAAATGGATTAAAATCTTCAATTAAGAGGCTGACATTGGTAGAATGGATAAAAAATTATCCAAATATATGCTATATATGAGAGATTCACTTTAGATTCAAAGACACAAATGGGTTGAAAATAAATAAAAGGATGAAAAAAGACATAGCATACAATAACCAAAAAAGAGCAGGAGCAGCTATAATGAGTAATTAGTAGCTGTAATCAGTAGCTACTAATATATACAAAATAGACTTTAAGACAAAATTTTTACTAGAGACAAAGAAAGACATTTTATAATAACATAGGGGTCAATCCATCAAGAAGATTCAGCATTTAAAAACATATACATCTAACAACAGAGGCCCAAAATACATGAAGTATATTTGACAAAACTGATGAGAAATAGAAATAGACAATTCAACAATATTAATTGGAAACTTCAACACCCCACTTTCAGTTATCGATAAAGCTAGAGAAAAGATCAGCAAGGTAACAGAAGACTTGAACAACGGTATTAACCAACTAGACGAACAAATATATGTACGTGGAGAGAGACCATTCCATCCAACAACAGCAGAATACATATTGTTCTTAAATGGATATGGAATATTGTCCAGGAAAGGCCATATGTTAGGTCACAAAACAAGTCTCAATAAATAAATAGAATTGAATCAAACAAAGTATGTTTTCTGACCCACAATGTGTTGAAGTTAAAAACCAATAACAGAAGAAAATAAAAGAAATTCACAAATATGTGGAAATTAAACAACACATTCCTAAATAACCAATAAGGCAAACAAGAAATCACAATGAAAATTAGAAAATACTTTGGGATCAATTAAAATAAAAATAGAACATACCAAAACTTTTAGTATGCAGTGAAAGCAGTGCTCAGAGAGAATTTATATCTGTAGATACCTATATTTAAAAATAACCTCAAATGCAGAAAAAGAAGAGCAAACTAAACCTACAGCTAGCAGGGGGAGGAGATAATAAATTTTAGAATGGAAGTATATGAAATAGAGAGTAGAAACAAAATGGAAAAAATCAATAAAACTGAAAGTTGGTTATTTGAAAAGATTAACAAAATTGACAAATCTTTAATCTAGACTGATCAAGAAAAAAATAGAGAAGACTCAATAAAAGCAAGAATGAAAGATGGGACATTACCCACTTACAGGAATTTTTCAAAATAAAATATACAAATGGCTGACAAACATCTAGAGAGACGCTCAACATCATCAATCATCAGAGAAATGCAAATTAAAACGACAATGAGATATCATCTTATTCCAATTTGAATGGCCATTATTAAAAAGTAAAAAATAATAGATGTTGGTGCATATCTGGTGAAAAGGAAATGCTTATACACTATTGGTGGGAATGCATATTAGTACAACCTCTGTGGAAATCAGTATGGAGATTTCTCAGAGAACTAAAAGTAGATCTAATATTTGATCCAGCAATCCCACTACTGGGTATCTACCCAATGGAAAAGAAATCATTATATCAAAAAGACACATGCACTCATGTTTATCCTATCCCAATTCACAACTGCAAAGTTATGGAATCACACTAAGTGCCCATTAACCAAGGAATAGATAAAGAAAATATGGTACATATACACCATGGAATACTACTCAGCCACAAAAAAGAATGACATAATGTCTTTTGCAGCAACTTGGATGGAACTGGAGACCATTATTTTAAGTGAAATGACTCAGAAATGGAAAACCAAATACTACATGTTCTCACTTGTAAGTGGAAGATAAGCTATGGCTATGCATGCTCATACATAGTATAAGGGACTTTGGAGACTCAAAAGGGGGAAGAGTAGGAGGGGGGTGAGGGGTGAAAAATTACCTATTGGGTATAATGCACATTATTCAGGTGATGGGTACGCTAAAAGCCCAGACTTCACGAGTACACAACATATCCATGTAACAAAAACCCACTTGTACACAGGCACTCCCTAAATCTATTGAAATTTTAAAAAAAAGGTTAAAAAGAAATATGATGAACAATTATATGTCAACAAATTAGATAACCTTGGTGAAGTGGAAAATTTTCTAGAAACACATAAATTCCCAAAATTGCTTGAATCTGGAGGCCACCTTTGAGTTGTGTATCTCACATGGTAGCAGGGAGGTGTTCGGGGGGAGGGGAGAGAGAGAGAGAGAGAGAGAGACAGACAGACAGACATGAGTGAGCAAATTCTCCTGGTGTCTCTTCTTAAAAAGGCACTAATCCTATCATGAGATTTCCTACCTTCATGATCCCATCAAATCTAAGTACCTCTCGAAGGCCCCATCTCCAAATACCATAACATTGGGGGTTAGGACTTCAACATATGAATTTTGGGGCAACACAATTCAGTCCATAGCAGGGTAACTTTTAAAATTTTGTCTTTAATGTCCCTGCTGTTCCTCCTTATAATCTGGCTTCTATTGCAATCCCCACCCCTTAACAGTCAGACATATCTACCTCTTTCTTATTGGGTACCTCAGTCCCAAGGAAATCAGGGGATGTGACAAAAATACTTGTTTTAAGTGGCTCTGAATATTCTATCACAGTCACTCTTTGTGGCAGCCACCTTCCAAGCTGGTCCCCAGTGATCCCAGCTCCGAGTATTCACACCCTGTGTGGTCCCTTCCAACGCTGTTTTAGCATTGGTCTATGAAACCCATAGAATACAGCAGAAGTGAAGATATCTCACTTCTGAGATTAGGTGACAAAGCCTTCCATCTTGGGTAGCTTGATCTCTGTCTTCCCCCCGCCCCGCAGGGAAGCCAGCTGTCATATCATGAGGATGTTCAGGCAGCCTATAAAGAGGCCCACATGGTAAGCAACCAAATTCTCTGGCCAACAGCCAGTGAGGAATTGAGGCCTGCCTGCCAACCCCATGAGGGAGCTTGGAAGCAAACTTCCCCCAGTTGGATCTTAAGATGAGACTGCAGCCCTCCTAGCAACTCGGCTGTATGACCCCATGAAGCATCTTGAGCCAGAACCACCCAGCTAAGCTGCACCTGGCTGACTGACCCAGGGAAGCTGAGATAAAACAGGATTATTATTGTAAGCTTTAAGTTTTGGGGTAATTTGTCATGCATTAAAAACTGAGAAGGGTTCAGGATAAATATTATTATTCTGATTTACTGAGTAGGACACTGATGACCTCCTGATAGTTGCTGCTTGAGCCCATATATCAACTCTGGTCCCTTTTATGGATTACGTATTTTAACAAATATATTGTTGAGCTCTGAGTGGCCTCCTTATAGAAAAAGGAATCCATGACCTTTATTTTTGTTATTATCATCTAATTCTTAGATCTTTTCTAAATAGTTGATGCTCCTATATACATGGTCTCTAATTTTAAGAGATTAATTCTGCCTCTTTACATCTCCTTAACATCTAACACATTTTGTTCACTACTAGGTCATTAGTGGGTGCACTAAATGATTCTTGGTTGCTTAAACCAGCTTCTTTGCCAAAGCCACTTGGAAGTGTTTCTTGAAGATAAAAATAATGAAATAAGGAACACAGACGAGGTCTCAGTCTGGAATGGGTGCAGTGTGAATAGTCACACACGCATCATTATTGTTTGAATATTTGCAATCTTTTTTATGATACTCAAATTATTTTATCTCATGAAAATTGAGATTTTATGTCTGTAAAATGATAATAGCTTAGAATAACTATTATAGAGAATCAACTTACAACTGCTTATAAGAAGACGATGGCCTCCCAGCTTCAAGGTATTATTACTATTACTCTTTTTATTCGAAATGAAGTGGGAGGGTATGGTGATGGCTGTGGTTGACTGGAAGCGATTTCGTTTTCCTGGAAACATTAAATGATGTTCTTGTACCTATTTGTTCTTATTGGCATATGTCTTTTTAAAATTCAAATAAACAAGGACTGCTTTGTGGTATAGTCTTCATTCCCCGGAATCACAAAGCTCAATATTCCTGGAATAGATACAGCAGTGTGGTGCCTACCATTTAATTTAATGAGCATATTTTAAATGTATCATAAGTTCAAAATAATTATGGTGAGTTGTTTGCAGTGAGGGATAGAAAAAAATATCCAAGGCAAGTTCTTTCCTCAAGGTTCTTATCACTAATTTAAGAAAAAAATATCATACGCACAAGCAAAATCTAAATGGCATGCACATTCTGTGAAGCAGGAAGAGATTGATGTAGGATTAAGAGTGGGGCTGTCTTCTTGGAGACGAGTTTAACCTCAGATAGTCCTTGAAGGACTAGCAGGATTTAGATGGGCAGAGAAAAGGAAAAGGAACTCCAGGAGACAGCAAATTGTCCCACATCGTGATATATTTTTTAACACTTTACATGTGCTTATAGCTTCCCTATATTTCAGGTTGTCACCACAATCCTTTGAGGTGCTAAGCGCAGGTATGATTAGTCCCACCTACCAAATAGGACATTTTAAGTCAGAAAGCAGTAGCTTCAGAACTTTCCAAGTTAGTGAATGGAGGACACTGGTTGGCAAACCGTAGCCAGCTGCCTGTTTTTAACAACTTTAAGTGGTTATATTTTAAAAAGTTGTGTAAGAATCTACATAATTATCTTTGATTTTGCCTCTTGGGCTATGACTAAATAAAAACTAAACCTTGCAAAGCCTAAAATATTTACTACCTGGCTCTATAAGAAAAAGTGTGCTGATCATTAATTTATGATCTTCATAATATTTCAAATAAAACATTTTCAATTTTTTGTAATAAAATTAAGATATGGCACTATTACAATATACTTAATTATGGATCACCCTGTAAATACAAGTTCGTATCTGTCTCTTTACAACTGAAACTTATATCATGCTCTCTTTGTTATCCATCTTTGTTATTTTTTCAAAAATATTATTCTGATGCTTGCATAATATTCCATTATATAAGTATAAAATAACTTATGTACACATTGTCCTTGTCGAACATATAGATTGCTTCCAATTTTAGTTAGGAAAAATAATATGTTAATAAATGTCCTGTACACAAATATTTGCATCTTTGATTCAACCCTCAGAATTACTAGTTCAAAAGTTATGAAATGAACATTTTTAAGGATTGCAATACATACTGCTAAATTCCTTTCAGAAAGGCTATACCAATTTATTCTTCCAATAGTAGTGTATGAAAGTGCCTATGTTTTTACAACATTGGAGAACTCAAGGCTTCCTTAAATATAGAGCCAACATGACATGAGGTGTCTTGTTTTGCTGATGATTCTTGGCATTAAAATTTTTATACACTAAATGGCATTTTGAACTTTTTGATTTCTTTTGTATTTTACGTGTGTATATATGTATTTTTTGGCCCCTTTTGCTATCGAAATGCACATAGTGTTTCATAGATTTGTAGGTATTCTTTATCGATATTATGGTATTGGTGCTTGGTCTTCTTAATATTTTTTAGATATTTGTCCAAGTATATCATCTTATCAAAAGTTTTCAGTTGATTCTCTTGTGTCTTCTTGACATATTGAGTACATTTTAAGGTAAAATATAAATAGTTGAATATGGACAAAGTATATGTGCTCCAAAATGTGTTCTAATGAGTCACATAAAATTCTTAAACCTGAAGATCTCTTATTAAAGATAATAAATAAGACAATCACTTTTAAATTTGGGAGAGTCACACACAAAGCCTTTTATGGAACTCGTCTGTACTAAGGCAGAATTTTAAGGTGTGACCCACTGATGTTCTAGAAGAAATATGATTACACTTCGTTTCTTCCTGTAGAACTGCGTATACATTCAATACAGCACCCACAAATGGATCTGAATGGAAAAAAAGGGGTGCATTGAATAGGCGTGAATCCAAACCACCCATGGGTGTTTCACTCATTTATTAAAGATATATTTAATACAGATATATGTCTCTATACTGCAGATCACTGGGCCCACGAGCTTCTGTTAGATTTACAGACTTGACAAGCTTCCGCATCTGTTTGCTACTTTTCCGGTGTCGTCCCTCTCTATCTAATTATACTTCTATCCATCACCTCCTTCATAATTTCTGCAGCGGTTGGTAGAGAAAGTAAACTTGTCAGAGTCCAGTAAACTTTTCTATGAGACACTCAAAACAAATAGAAAGGGAGACATATTTACTTCATTGTACTCTTGAAGCTCAATTTTAATTTAAGCCTATCTTGTTATTTCTCGCTTCCTGCCTTTCTTTCTGTTTTTCATCTGTGCATATCTGGATAAAGGTTGTAGTTTGATCAGCCTACTACACATATTTGAATTTCACTTTTAAATCGGACTGAATTATAATGAAGAAAAAAGTGAATATAGGGTGTGCTGGGCAAATGATGAGTCGTTGTTAGATTTGTACAACTGACTCTGCCTGCTGGGACAAAGTAGCTCCCTTGGGTGATGCAGAACTAATGAGTGTTGTTATTCAGCTAGAATCATGGCTTTCCCTGGGATACCAATGGTGGTAGGCTTTCATGAGTGATAGACAGGTTAGGTTCATTCTCTACTTAGGAAATTATCTTCATTTTAGACAGAGGCTATGTCGCTAATTACGCTAATATGTGACAGAAGCTCCAGAGAGAAAACTTCCTAAGTGCAGAATGTTGCCAACAGGCAGAATGAAGATAGCTTTTTCCATTCTGGCTTGGTTCCAAGGGCCAAGATCACACTAATTAAAGTACAGAGGAAAGAATGACCCCAGTCTTAAAAGCTTATTTCGCCACATTTTCAATATCTTCCTGACATGGAGAGTCTAGGCTATGTTTCCTAGTAACTATGGCAACATCCCCACTTTCGTTGGCTCTCCTGGCACTCTCTTATAGGATTATCTGGTTTATGCCTCCTCAGTATCCTCCATTTATATTTTATTTCCGTGTCTCAAATAAAGAAAACATTCAACTGACTGATATGTGAATTCAAAACCAGTTACATTGCACTGTTTATTGTACCCAAGCCAGTACTTCAGGAGTTTAATTTATAGATGGGTGATCAAGTTGGTAAATACATGACAGGCACTTGGAGACGCTGGTGTCTTATTGTTTTACTACAACGCTTGGAGCAAGGGTACCTTCTGAGCCGCGCTGGCCTAGTTCAGCGGGATTTACTCTATAGAGAAAGGAATGTTCTATTCTAAAAGTAATGGGAACTTCCAATGGCGGTTGAATAATTTGAGAGAAATGTGTTACAGAAATATAAAACCTGTCCTTATGTGGCCCTCCTCACATAAGTGAATTTGTTTTCTTAAAAGAAACATGGAGCACCATTCTTGTGCTCATGAAAACATTCAATAGAAACTTGTGTCTGCATCCCGTAGTGCAGTCCCAGGGTTTTTATGCTACTGTTCAGGTTCAGGCCAGAAATAAACAAGAAAAATTATACAAAAACAGAGTCATGGCTACTCATTTACTGACAGACTATCAAAAATGAAAGGCGGATTACTTCCCCTGTGTTAAGCCATAGATTAAAAGAAAAACCAAAATAATGGAACAAGTTTGAGGAAGTCTGGTTTGCCAATTATAAACATCTTTTAGAAAATTAACTAATAATTTGTTTATTGCTAGAAAACACGAGTTGAAAGCTTGAAAGACAATGTAATCTACATTGTCTTCAAAAGTCATCTCTAAAGGCACGGCATTTTCAACAAATGTATTGGTGGGGAAAGAATTCTGTCTTCTTCCACTATCTCATTTCATGGTGCAAATGTGACCTTTTTTTTTTTTTTTTTTAAACTAGCTATTTTATCCACCTATCTTATATGCTATTAAAGACTCACAAATTAAGGAATTCTTGTAACATCATTAGAAATCCTGACTATGTATTTCTAATTACTACATTAGTGAAAAATTAGTGTCCTAGTTCATTGTTAATCTGAGACTCTAGGGTGCTGGTGAAAAGAGACTTATTTGAATATCTCATCCACTGAATACTGAATTATGTAATGCTTTCCAGAAGAATGGGAATGGTTTTAGAATTTTTTTATATCTTTTTCTGACTGATATAGTTTGTCTCATTTTGTACTACTGGGAACAGGAGATTTAATCTTTTTTTAGTCTAAAAAATAGATTAATATTTTAATATCTCCTCATGTTATAGAATTGGGAACTACTTTGATGCCACATATAAATGTGTATTTGTCCATTATTTTGGGTGAATATAAATGTATCTCTGATCTAATAATACACACACTGCATCCCGTGGAACAAAGTAATTTTTGAGAGTTTGAGATCAAATTCATAGGCTTCCCTAGGAAGAAATCTATTGTGGTCTTAGAATATGATTTGTTAGAATATAAGCTTGGTGTTAGAATATAAGCTTGGGACATATAAGCTTGGGAAAAAGGCGATTGTGTCCTAAACAGCTGTAAAATAATTAGGAAATTAATAACAAGGAAATGTTGACATAATTATCATTCAGATAGTATGAATCTTAAAATGAACATAACTGCCTAAGAGTTATTTATAATTTATCAATATTGCCTTCTTTCAAAAAGACTTTGAGACTTTTATAATTAAAAACACACATGTACACACACATAGGTAAGCGATTAAAAATTATACTAAAAAATATTTGCTCAGAAACCAGCTAGAAAAAGAGTGGAAATGGAATTGCGGGTAAGCTGAGCACTTCAGTTTTAACACTGTAAGTCTGTACAGACTCTATTCAGCTGGAATTTGCTGTCAGGTAAGGCAAAATGGGAAACAAAATGAATATCACCTTGGTACTTTTGCCTTCTAAAAAGAGGTCTGCCATTTTTCACAAAAGACAAAATTAAGACATTTTAAGGAGAATTTATCATAGGACTCTTCTGTAATATTGAGAAACCGAAAAGCACAATCACACAAAATCACACAAGATTCTGCAGATCTTCAGTATTTTCTTATTTAAAAATGTTAAATAAGTTATCGTTAATAGAATTTCCATAGTCTTTCTTCATTATACCACCATTCTCTTGTGATGACTTCACTTCTTTTCCTGAAAGTTGAATTTTTATGTTTTTAATTGGTTTGAAGAACTTTTACAGGTGCTGAGGTAGAAGACTGGTAGAAAATAAGGAGACTCCTTGCCAATGCATAAAATTAACTTGTGCTATGAGGGTAAGTGAAATGTGCCCTTCCATCACTTCTTCCTCTAGAGCAGGGCTGGCAAACTTTCTGTAAAGTGCCAGAGAGGAAATAGTTTAGGCTTTGTGGGGTATATGTGTCTGTCACAGCTGCTCAGCTGTGCTCTCACAGTATGAAAGCAAATGGGTGTGATTATGTTCCAATAAAACTTTATTTATGGACACTGAAATTTGAATTTCATGCAATTTTCACGTCCCCAAATATTTTGCTTTTGATTTTTTTCAACCATTTATAAACGTAAAAATCATTTTCAGTGCATGGGTCCTACCAAAGTGGGTGGTAGGCTGGATTTGCTGACATCTGCTTTAGAGTATCTTCTTTCAGGGTAGGGCCCAACACCCTTTCCTTTGGCACATAGCCATAGGTCTTTAACTTGAGATATTCTCACCATTCCCTCACTAACCACACATGTGATGAATTTTAAAAGTACACTTTCAATATTCAAGTTTGATGCTATCTTTCTCCTTTGAGAAAGATAAAGTACTAGTCAAGGTTAATTGAAAGACTTTTCATGCATTTAGCATGCCTAGGCTCAACTGTATCCACTCCACATCAACTGTGGTCCTCTTTTTTTTAGACTGAAGATTCTCCATCTCTATGGCTGCACCATCGCTTCTGACTTGAGCAGCATAAAAGAAGCTTACGAAAGAGTCAAAGTATTTTATGATATTTCTGCCCTTACCTGCTAACATTTTCAGGAAAAGAGAATTTCTACCAACAAAGACCTTGAAAATATACTTAGTTAAATATGCCCAGAATTTTTCCCAATTAAAGTGAGATATAAATTATTTTTAAGTTTACCTGGTGTTAATCAAGAAATAACTATGTGAAATTTCTGCATCATAGGAAAATAATGCATTTTTGTATGCCAAACACCTCCTTCCTCCTCCAAATAATGATAAAGTAAAAAAGTACAATTTCAAATATTAGTATTTTCTTGCTTGTTGAAATTATTTGTAATGCTTTTTAATTCTTACCTGAGATTACTAACTGGTATATTGCAATCTTTCCTTCAGGCACTGAATGTATCATGACAGAAGAATAAGTCAGATAACTCAGGAAGGAAAATTTACTCTTTTATAGCCCACAAATATTTAGCTGTATTCACAGTGGCTTTATATGTACTAAGCACTGTCAAATACAGTGTCGATTTCTGTAGGCCTCCTGCCAGGGCATTGCGGTGGCTTCCAGATAGTCCACGTGTCACACACGGTCCTTCCTCAAACTGCAGACACCACTGCAGCCTGAGACTGGAATCTTTTTAGAGACTATTTCATGCCAAGGAAGTGGTTGTGCACTATCTTAGCTGGGTTACGCAGCTGCTGGGATGAGGATTAATGTGAATGTGGAAGGTCAGGGGAGGGGCGGAGGCAGAACTGGGGAGGGATAAGCCACAGTTCAACACTGACAACAAGCACTGTCCCCTGGAGGGGTGACTGTCACAGCACCATAGCTGAGGATTGTGTAGGTCAATCTCAGAGGTGTTCTATGTAGAGTAAGGGGAAAATTGGGGTATTTATTCCACCCGTATTATTCCAGGGCTACCCCCTGAGGGGACACAAGTGGCCAAGCACCTACAACTCTCTGGATACACAGGCAAAGCAAACTCCACCAGCTGGAGGGCAGTCTTCTGACAAGGGACACAGGGGCTGTTGATGAGCAGAAATGCACATGGGGTCTGAGGGGACTAAATGGAGCAAGATAGCATCTGCTACATGAGTGATGTAGGGACACGTGCAGTAAACTTGACTAGGGTCATCTGGGTTTGAATCCTAGCGCTTCTAGCTGCGTGATTTTAATCACACTGCTCAATCCAAAGCTTACTTTTCTTGTCTCTAGAGTTGGGAAACACATCTGCATGAAGGATGTTTAAAGGATTAAATAAGACAGCACAGTGGCAAAGTAGGGAAAGGATCCTGGGTAGAGGAAATAGCATGCAGGAAGTTTTGAGTTTTAAAGAGTGCTTAATATTTAGGAAGCTGTACAGCTGGAGGGCAGGGCACATGTGCAGAAGGTATGGGGACAGCAAAATGGGGTCCTGTGGGGACACTTAGAAGGGAGGCCTAATCTCTTTTTGGAAGGTCAGGGAAATAATACCAAGTTGAGGACTGAAGCATGGGAAGGAGATATTTGATCAATATGATGCAGCTGATGTGGGAAATATACCATTTTGCTTCAAACATGCAGACATGTGGAAAAAAATTTTAAAAAGGTAGATTAAAGCATTAAGGCTGGGCATGGTGAACCACACATGTAATCTTAGTGCTCTGGGAGGCCAAGATGGGAGGATCACTTGAGGCCAGGAGTTCAAGCCTGAGCAGCATAGCAAGATCCTGCCTCTACAAAAAATAGAAAAATTAGCCGGGTGTGGTGGGCCACGTCTGTAGTTCCATCTACTCGAGAGGCTGAAGCAGGAGGATCACTTAAGCCCAGAAGTTTGAGGTTGCAGTGAGCTATGATGATGATGTCACTGCACTCTAGCCTGGGTGACAGAGTGAGACCCTGTCTCAAAAAAAAAAAAAAAAAAAAGGGTAGATTAAAGATGGCCTCAAGTATTTTACTTCTCTTCCCACATTGAGAGGTGGAGATTAATGACTCTCCCATTGAATCTGGGTTACACTTAGTGACTTGCTTGACCAATGGAAGGTGGCAGAAATAATGTCCTGGGACTTCCAAGGCTAGGCTAGATTATGTAAGAAGCCTTGCAGCTTTGGCCAAAGACTCTTTGAACATTCACTCTTGGAGCTCTGAGCCAACAAGAACCCCAATTTTCCTGATGGAGATACCATGTGAAGAAACCCTGAGAACACATGGAAAGTGAGAGCTGGATTAAAATAAAAATCCATCAGTATAACTCACCACTCACTATTAACAGAATAAAGGAGCAAAAAAAAAAAAATCATCTAAGTAGATGCTGGAAGCATCTAATAAAATGTAAAATGCACTCATAATAAATATTCCCAGCAAGGTAGGAATAGGGGAGAATTTCCTAAGCCCAATCAAGGGCATCTACATAAAGACCCTATAGTTAATATCCCAATTAATGGTGAAAGATTGAATGATCTCCCCTCTCATGTGATTAGGAACAAAGCAAGGCTATCTGTATTTACTACCACAACTCTACATCGTACTAGAAGTCCAAACCAGTGCAAAAAAGCAAGGAAAAAAAAAGGCATACAGTTTGGAAATGAAGAAACAAAATTATCTTTTTTTCATAGATGATATGATTATGTATGGAGAAAATTCTAAGAATTCTACAAAACAGCCACTAGAAGTAATAAGTGAATTTAGCAAGGTCTCAGAATATCAGTTCATAATTATACAAAAATCAATTGAATTTTTATATACTAGAAACAAACAATTGGAAATTGACATTAAAAGTGAAAAGTCCTTTAAAATATCTCAAAAAATCAGGATATAGTTAGGGATAAATTTAATAAAATATGTGAGAAGTCTATAAACCATAACTTACATAACAATGTTGAGAGAAATTAAAGGAGTCTTAAATAAAGAGAGATCATGCTTACCGACTGGCAGACTCAATATTTTTAATATATCATTTCTCCCAAAACTGATCTATAAGATTCAACACGATCACAATACTAGCAGGATATATTTTTGTATAAATTGACAAATTGATCTTAAAATTTGTATAGCAATACCTAGGACTAAGAATGTTCAAAACAACTTTGAAAAAGAATAACAAACTTGGAGGACTGATATCGCCTTATTTTGAGACTTACATTCAACTTATTATCAAGAAATGTGGTCAAGATCATATGGTGTTGGTGAAAAAATAGATAAATCCATAGGAAGGAATGGGAAGCCCCAAAATAGACAAACACACACATATGGTCATTTGATTTCTCACAAAGGTGATTCAATGGGGGAGTGTTTTCAAAAAATAATGCTGGAAGAACTGGATATCCATATGGAAAAAAAAAAGAACTTCAACTTTTACCTTGCCCAATACATAAAAATTAACCTAAAATTGATCATAGACACAATAGTAAATGATAAATGTATAATATTTCTAGAAGAAAACATAAAGGATACCTTTGCAACTCTGGGTAGACAGAAGTTTCTTAGATGAGTCACAAAAATACAAAGCATAAAAGAAAAACTGATAAATTAGATTTCATCAAAACTATCTGTTAACAGATACCATTAAAAAAAATGAAAAAGCAAAGCACAGAATGGGAGATTTTCAAAGTACATATATGTAACAGAAGCCTTGTTTCCAGAATGTATGAAAGAACTCTTACAACCCAATGACAACCCAATAAAAAGTGGACAAATGATTTGAACAGTCATTTCAGAAAGATGTAAAATGGTTGATAAGCATGTGAGAAGTTGTATAACATCATTAGTCATCAGGGAAATGTAAATTAAAACCACAATGGGATATACACTTATACTGCACATCCATTAGAATTGCTAAAATTAAAAAGACTAAAGCTACCAAGGGTTGGCAAGAATGTGGAGCAACTAGAACTCTCTTACACTCCTGGTGGGAATGTAAGATTTTACGATGATTTTGGAAAGCGCTTAGTTGCTTATAAAGTTAAACATATACCTTCCTTCACACAAAGACCTGTACAGGTATAGTCAAAGCAGTTTTATTCACAATAGTCAAAACCTTGAAATAACCCAAATGTCAATCGACAAAGGAATGGATGAACATTCTGTGTTATAATTTACAATGTAATGCTACTCACTATTAGAGAGGAATGAATTAGTGGAATATACAACAGTATGAATTGATCTACAAACCTTATGCTGAGCAGAAGCAGCCAAGCACAGAAGTGTGCATACTGTACTATTTACAGGAAACTCTAGAAAAGACACAGTCACATTAAATCTATACTGAGCAAGAGCAGGTTGGTGGTGACCTGGAGTGTGGGGATGGATAGAAGATGGACTGGGAAGGGTCTCAAGGGCATTTTTGGGATTATACAAATATTCTATATCTTGATTGAGTGGTGTTTAACCGGATATTTATATCTGTCCAAGCTCTTTATATTTTAAAATGTGTGCATTTTATTGTATGTAAATTTTACCTCATTAGAAGTGATTAATAAATAATTTTCCTCTCAGTAACAGTGGTCAAAATTCTCAAATTCATTTATGCAGAAGAACCTTAAGTATTAATAGAATCTCCCTTAAATGTCCTCACAGTTTTACAACAAATTATTGTTCTTCTCTAGGGTAATAATTTGCTTTAAAGGCTTCAACAGCTTTTGTTTGAAAAATGTGCTCTCAGTTACAGTTGGGTAATATTATGGCTTATGTTTACAAGGCCAAAAATGGTTGCTGCCCAACCAGGTTCATTTGCCCACTGCCCAAGAGGAAGCCAGTGCACTGAAACAGCAGAGTTTGCAGCAGTTTAATAATTCTGCATAGCGCTAAGTGGGGAGATGGGAGGAATTTCTCAAATCCACCTCCCCGAGAATTTGGGAGAAGGGTTTTTAAAGACAGTTTGGCATAGGCAAATGAGTCTGCTAATGGGTTGGGTTCGGGGTGGAACCATAGGGTTGTAGAAATTGTCTACTTTGCTGACCAGGTTCTTAGGTGCGGGTCTCAAGACCAGTTGAGTCAGTTTCTCGGTTTGGGCTGCTGGTCTGGGTGGGTCAGCTGTTCCACTAAAATGTGGGACCTGGAAGATATCTCAGAAACTACCCCTAGGTTTCAAAAAGGTGATATTATCTAAGCAGAAAGATAAGAATCTTTATGACCACCAGCTATGTGGCTCCAGAGTGGCAATTATAGAGAAGCAAACAGGGGGACAGTGGGTAATTATTATCATCATTTTTAGCTAGGCCTGTGCCTTATTTTTAGCTAAGCCCTTACCATAGTTCTTGCCTTGTAGCCCTTTATCAATGTGTAAAGGCAGTTTCAAAATCAAAGTCCTCAAAAGCTCCTTTAACTTAAAACTGCACGAAAAATAGTTTCCGATGGTACAATGTGTCATGTTTTGTTAGCAGCCTTTGTCAGAGTTTGGATTCTTCAACCCTTGCCTCCTTTCTTCAAGAAAACGAAGTTATATTTGTCTATTAGTCTATGATTGCTACAAACAAATGACCACAAACTTAGCAACTTAAAGCACCACCCATTCATTATCTCACAGTTCTGCAGGTCAGAAGTCTGGGAACTTGAAGGTGGCCCGTAGGAGTTGAGGATGATCCTGGGCTGACTGCCAGCAAGGAAGGGGGTACTTCAGTCCTACAATTGCAAGGAATCAAATCCTTCCAACAGCCAGAAAGAGCATGGAAGAGGACTCGGAGCTTAGGATGAAAACACAACCCCAGCTTGAAATCAGCCTCGTGAGACCCTGGGCCGAGAACGTCATCAATAGGGACGTTGAAGAGAGTCTGTAATGCTTTATTTTAAAAATAGATCTGAAGCAAACATGATAGGATGTTCACATTTGCTAATTTTGGATAGTGTTATATGTTATATTATTATTTTCTCTATTTCTTGCTTTGCATAAAGAGTAAGTAGATCACTACGATATAAGTCTTGTGACACGTTCCTCTTCACAAAATCTCCAACGTTTTCCCTAGAACTTCCTTAGGAATAGTAAGCTGTGGGTAGGTATTCATGAGAAAACTAAGACTCAAGCTCTTGCAGGGGTGCATGTGTTTCAGAGAGTTCCTGAACCTACTAATTTGTCCCTTAGTGCTATGCCATTACCTGGATATCTAGTTCCATCTTAACTGCCATATCAGATCTTTCCGCAGCAGAGTAAATGCAGTGTTAAGTCATGCTTTGAGGAAGGCTCTAGTACCTGAAGTACATGGTAGATTAAAACGGGCTTCCACTAAAAGCTTCTCCCACTTACTGGATGAGAAGCAGGTTAAGGGGGTAATGCTCAGTCCCCTCAGGGGAGGTTGGGCCAATTTATGATACAGCAGCAAGAGATCATGTCTCATGACTCACCACCCTAATCATTATTGTCTAACCCGAGGTTTCCTAAAGTATGTTTGCAAGAGCACTAACTGTGGAAAACTCATAGAAATTGAAACCAAATCAAACCAAACCTCAAAACTAAAAGCTTCCACAGTCAAATACATTTAGGAAATATTAAACAGCTTTCTTTATCTCACACAAGAAAGAATACAGTAGGATTCGTTTCCAAATTCATTTGCATTTTACAAATGCATTTGAAAACAAAACTATTTCTTTCTAAGGATATCTTTTCACTACTTTGAGAAACATGCTTTAACAAGATTATCTCTGGTTTTTAAAATCCTTGAGCAGCCACAGAGCAGGCTGATTTTTCTAAAAGTTCTGCTGGTAACCATGGGCAAGCTCTCCTTTACCTACCCAATTCATTGGCTCTCAAAGGCTGCTCTGTTATCTCCAGTTCCTGGCTAGCTGTTTCTGGATGCTAAAATAAAAAAGAAGTGCTCTTGTTTCTTGGAAAAAATTAGAGACAGATTATATAACCTTGGCTTTCCCGTGAGTACGCTGCTGAGGATATTCAAAAGCATTCCTGCAGCCTGTTACTTGAGCCCACATAATACGTGCTTGGCGATGTTTTTGTGAATGGCAGGTCACAATGAAATTGTGGAAACTCTGGTAGGAAAAGCAGGATCCAATTCTTCTAGTGATGCTGGGGAATGGTTTGGCTACACAGAAGAGAGAAAAGCTAAAGGATCTGTATGATTTTTGCATTTGGCCCTGATAATAAGGAGCTATTAACTTAATCATGTGATGAAGTGTAGCTTATTTGAAGGATAGTGGAGACCCCGATGGAGACTCAAGGGTGAAATATTTGGAGCCATACTGTGGGACCAGATTGCAGAGGGCATTGAATGCCCAGATGAAGAGTTTAACTTTGGTTCTTTTTACTGGGGTACCACCGGGGGTTTATGAGCTAGGGTGCAGGTTTTCTCAACCTCAACACTATTGGCATTTTCACCCAGAAAGTTCCTTGCAATGGGCTGGGAGGAAGGGTAGGCACTGGTTAACACAGGCTATTTAACAGCATACCCGGCAGCTACGTACTAGATGCCAGTAGCATTTCCCCCTTCTCAAATTAAGACAACCAAAAGTGTTCCAGACATTGCCAAATGTCTCCTGAGGAACAAAACTTCCACCTGATCGAGAACCAAAGAGTTGGAGAATGACAAAATAATTGGTGTTTAAGAAGGACTGTCTGGCTGTGGTTTTGTAGCATGATCATAAGGCTAGGACAGGAGCCTGGAAGAATATATTAGAGGCTGTCCTAGTACCCTAGGTGTGGCATATTGTTATAGTAAGGGCATCCAATGAAGTACAGGTACATCTCCCTGTATCCATGGCCTTGTATAGTCCCCTCCCACGTTGACTTAGGGTTTTGCCATGTGACTTGCTTTAGTCAATGAATATCAGCAGATATGACACAAGCTGAGGCTTGAAAAGCACGTTGGGGTGTACCCTCTTAGAACACTTCTACCATGTAACAAAGCCCACACTAGCCTCCTGAAGACACATGGCCTGGCCAACAATCAGCCCCAACTTTCAGACCTGTGACTGAGGCCCTCTAAGACCACCTAGTCCCAGTTGAGTCACCACGACAGCCACCCAAGTGATCCCAGGCAAGCCAGGAGAAAAACCACCTAGCTGAGCCCTGCTCAAACTGATAACAATGGAATTACGAACAAATAAAGTGGCTGATCTTTTAAATTACTACATGTTGGTTGTATTCTTATGCAGCGATAAATAACTGATACAGTAGGTCTGAAGTAGATTAATCTCAGTGTAAATAAAAAGTATGCACAAGACATTTGGAATAATCCATGTTTCTTGATGACTCTTCAATGAAGGGGCTCAAGATAGGGCATAGAATGTAAGAATTCAGAAATAATGAGCACAAAGGTCAGAGTAGAAATTCAGGAACAGAGCTGCATGAACAGTCTTCAAGAAAGCAATTCTGCTTAAGCAGTTGAAAATATTATTAACTCATCTATTTTGAAAGATACAGAGATTTATTAATTGCTAACATAATGATAATAATTATAGTTCAAAGAAACAGTTTAATAAGTATATTTATAAAGCTTTAAAGGTATTACTAAGCTAGCCACTTTTTACTTTATACGGAAAAATCAATCTTTAGAATAAAGAAGCACATAAACTCAAAATCAATAACAACTTATATTGCACTAATGGTAAAATTCATTTCAGATATTAGCTATACAATTGTATAAAACTATATTCACTTAGCAATTAGGTTGCTGAGACCGGGGCTTCCAATGGAATGCCTCTCATAATTTATCAGTTAAATTTACAGATGGAGGTTATCAGTAGTATTTATAACTCGATAAAAGCTGTTCATGTTGACCATGTTTATTGTACAATTCAAGAAGAAAAAGTTCCTCGGATGTTTATCACTAAGCTTTATGTTTAAGAACAGTAGTAGCCTGGAGGGAATGTGCCAGTCAAATCCCCTACTTAACTACCATATTTTAAAAATAAAATAAGTGATAAAGAGAATCCAGAATGAGATAAAAGGAAAATACAGAGTCGTAACTAAAAGAAATGCCAGTAAATACAAGGCAGTCTAAAATGCAGAGGGAATGGGTAATGTGAATAAGGTAAAAAGAACCCAAATATTAATATATTTTCACAGGCTATGAGAATCACCTGCAGGATAAACCATATGACAGACGGAGAGTGTCCTGGAAACGGATGGACAAGACTTTTATAAAATAACCAAACTGGATGACTTTAAAAAATCTTGTATCCATTAAGCAGTCAATGCTAACGAAACAATAGCATTGTCGAAATAAGTTCTTAAAACCAAAGAGTAACGTACCTTTGGATATATAATTTCCATGAGGTTTGTTTAAAAGAAAAAAAAAAAATCCCAAATCAAAAGTACCCCAATCTTTGTTTAAAAGAACGCTGCCTGCCAAGGGATTTTGGTTGTGAATTTTCTCTCAGGCTGAGAAGACAAAGATTCAGAAGAATTGTTTGGATTTGGAAGACCTATGTAATTTCTAATGTGCATTATTAAGTAGTAAGACCTTAATGTTGGACGGAAACTGCAGTGAAATTAGAGAATGGAGTCTTCTGGTAGAGCCTGTGCTTTGGTTTGTAAGAAAACTTGTATATAGAGAACTTTACCAAGTTTCCTGAATTACAAGAGAATAAAATGCACATAACGTTAACCAATCCACAATGCTACCCCTACCTACCTTTCCCCTCTCTGTCCCGTGGGTAGCTTCCCACGCGCACGCTAGCACCACGTCCACGGCAAGCGGAGCGCTGGCTCCACACGAGCAAACAGCGCCTACGCAGGAGGACAACGCCACGGCAGCACCCCCAGTCCTGGCCAGGGCCCCCGACTCCTGCGCGGAGAGCACAGGCCGGCGCCCGGAGGCGTGGGAACCAGAGCCGGGCGCTCCTCCTCCCTGGCTGGGCGGAGCCGGACCCGCCGGGAAAGTGGCGAGTGCCACCGCGCCGCGTGGCGCGCAGTCCCCGGCGGGTGCTGCTGCGGGGTGCCCGGAGTCGGGGCGCACCCTACAGCTCCTGGGACCTGCAAGGGGGCGGTAGGGACCCGCGACGGAGCGAGCCGCCCCACCCCCCCGACCCGCCCAGACGCCGAGCCCCGCCTGGACCTTCTCGCAAGTGGTCTAACCAGCCGGACTAGCCGAACTTGCTGCGGCTCCCGCGGTGGCAGCAGGTGGCCCCGGACTTCCCGCTATCGCCGCTGCAGGTGAGGGCTGCGCGCCCCGTTGCGCTCCGGAGCCCTCTCGGCCGCCCCCGCCAGGCGGGATGGAGGCGGACGGGGACCAGGAGGAGCTGGCCCGGCTGCGCGCGGTCTTCGCCGCGTGCGACGCGAACCGCTCGGGACGCCTGGAGCGCGAGGAGTTCGGCGCGCTGTGCGCGGAGCTGCGCGTGCGGCCGGCCGACGCCGAGGCCGTGTTCCAGCGGCTGGACGCCGACCGCGACGGCGCCATCACCTTCCAGGAGTTCGCGCGCGGCTTCCGCGGGGCCCTCCGCGGGGGGCGGCGCCGGGGCTGGGGGCCGCGCGAGCCTGCGCCCGCCGCTGCCGAGGCGGGGTTCGAGACCCGGGATAGCGAGGAGGAAGAGGGTGACGAGGACACCGCGGCGGCGCTGACCGCCTCGTGGCGCCCGGAGAGCCCAGGCCAGGCTTGGCTGGACTTCCAGGCGCGACTCGGGGACGAAGCCAAGTTCATCCCCAGGTGCGTGCTTGGGTTGGGGGCGGTAGGTGAAAATGGCGATTCCTGCTTTCTTCCCTCACTCTTAACTTGCAGGGTGTGCGCGCAGTGGACCCTAGTCCTGTACATGAGCTGCTTTTCTCCGTTCACCTACCCGCTTTGACTTTTCCAAGACGAGACCCCCTAGAGTTAAGGAAAGGGAATGCGTTCAGAGAGTCAGGGTTGGGGAGAAAGTTTTACTTGGAGAATTCTGACCCCTGCAAAGGGCACCTTGTTAATTGCACGGGCCACCCTGAAATGCAGCCTGATTACATCACCTCTACCCAAGGCCTCCAGGTTGCACCCTAGCGCTGGGGCCCAGGCTGTTTGCCCATTTGGCATGCTCTCTAATAGTTTTCGGATATGTTGTTTTCCTAAGACTGTGTAGAAAAGGCATTGGGCATTTATATTGCTGGACGCATACACTCATTGATGCGTACTCTGTGCTAGGCATTTTACAGAGTTCATTATCAATTTTCAGAACATGCCTAGGAGGTGGGCTTTGCTTATTTCTGATTGATTGAGAAACTTAGATCTAGAAATTAGACCGAGAGATGTTAAGGGACTTGCCCCGTTAAAGAGCAGGGATTTGATCCTAGGTCTTGTGAACTTAAAAACTCTCACTTTTTATACGACGAAATAAAACGATAAAATCATACATTTTATGCTGCTGCTATGACTCTGACAGAAATAAAATATCAAGTTACAGACTTAATTCTTGGGGGTAAGAGGATGCCTACAGGTGGGATTCAGGCACGCAGGAAGAGATGTTGAGGTTTTCTACTGAGTTTTGATTTGCAGCTGTGCGTGCCTTCCTGTCCTGGTATGTCTCGAGCTATTTTTCCCTCTCGCAAAACAAACATTTTAGTGCTGTAAATGTTTTTCTGCTTTCTGTTTGGATTTTAGCTGAAATTTTATTGAACCCTGGCTGTTATTATTGAGAACATCTAAAAGGCATTTTGGTTGGCAGCTCACGTATCTGAGAAAAGTAAATAGCTCCGGAAGGGGTCAGTGTGCTATTTCATTGCTTGGGAGCTTAGACCTGTAGGGCTTGGAGTCCTCATTTCCTCTTCCTCCCTCCAGTTTGGAAAGTAAGAAGAACACCGGGCATGGAGAGTGACTCACTGTAGTGGAAGAGGGATTGTGTAGAGAAAGTGGGTGTGGTAAGGATCTTTTCTGATATTTACAAATGAATTAAAATGCTGTGTCTCCACCAGGGAAGTAGCAAAATTTAAACATTGCTATAAACTACTCTTTGAGTCATCTTTCATCTGTAACTTCGTTTGGGTCCAGCTCGTTAAAAAAAGTAAGAAGTTTAGGAATGAGGCAGGATGAGTCCCCATCATATTCGATATTATATATGTATACGTATGGATCTGCTTTTCACAGTTGTCTAGTCTTAGTAGTAAATATTTCACACTTAACCTTTAAATGATTAAAGTGACCCTTTTAGGATCAGTGTACAAACTGGGACTTAGTATTATTGGTGGCATTAGTATTATCATGATGCCTTTCCAAACTCTTCAGAGGTTGTTACATTTAATGAGCCACCAGTGTCACCTGGTAGACTTGCGTCCTAAGCCCCACCTCCTTCTGATGTGAGATTAACAAGTACAATGTTTGCCTTCCTATACTTGTTCAAGTGGAAAAGAACTAAACTGGGTTGCTTCAGCTGATTGTTACCATGGCAGCTGTTAGCTGTTTTGGTAAATTGAATTGCTTCTACTCCACTTCCTTATACAGCTGTTCATCTTTCCTTCCTTCCACCCAAATGTGATAAAAAAATCTTTTGTTATTGATAATGCCATTGCCATTATTTCAATCAAATTTATTCCATAGACATTACTGAGTGCCTGCTATGTGCCAGATACCATCATAGGTACTGTCCTAGGTCCCTGGGGACAGAGAGAAGGATGAGATGTAGTTTGTGCTCTCAAGATGCTCATAGTGTGGGTGAAACATTTCTCAAAAGTTTCATCAAGGAACATTTAAAGGTGAGAGGGTTATTTGCAGGAAACTCCGTATGTTGTAGACGTAGCCAAATAGACTGTTGCAAGCAGGAGTTGTCTTTAAAGTCTTATGTTTTTATCTTTAAAAGAAAAAAGAAAGTTCATTTTAGTACATAATATATTGTTGCTTGTTTTAATTTAAAATATGTTTTCTTCCAAGGGGAAAATTGTCTCTCTAGGAAGGTGTGCTGTTCAATTTTGTGGCTTTGTTTCCCACCTGACACTCCATTTTATCCCTGGGGGCAGCCCCCCTTCCTGTCCCGAGGGTATTCACATCCAGTTTGAGAAGAACGGATATTAAATATAAGAATATTTGGCTCCTGTAAAGGCAAAGCATGGTAGTATTGATTGACAGGGTTTCCATTTCAAAGACCTTTCAAGCAAAATGTTAAGCAATTTGAGTTAAATTCCCCAGTCATCAGTAATTGTGATATTAGAAAATAACATTGCGTTATGAAAGAATGAAAATGGCCTTTGGGATGTGTGCCACTGCATGCTTCAGTTTGTTTTCTCTTAGAGAATCGAGGGACCCTTTCTTTTAAAGATTGGGAAAGAGAGTCTCCCAAGGAGTTGTGTGACTGTTAACCTGAGCACAGCAGGTGTGAATGGTCTGCAAGGTCAGGATGGGCCTTTACCACTTCCTGGTAAGCTTGAATAAGGTCAGCCATGAGGTGCAGCAGGCAAGGTGGTAGGGTTATGAAAGAGAATTCAGGAAGGAAGGTGGTACCAGGCCAAGAAAAGTCCTGGAAGTAGGCAGAGAATGTGGATAGGAGGGCGGGGCAGACATAGTATAGCCTACCCAATTTCTGGTGCCCGGGGAAATTGGTGAAACGGACTTTTGTACCAGTAGATCTCAGTAAATGTTCACTGAATGAATCAAAGAAATCTGTATTCTTCAATTCCGTGGTTCATGTATCTGTATTCAGAGAGAGAGTGAGAACGCGTAGTTAGTTCATGCTGTGTGTGTTTTCTTCATTTCTTTTGCAGCTTCACTCATTGTTTTTTGTTTTTTTGAGTTCCTGATGTGAGCTGGTCGTGGTGTTCAAAAGATAGCCAAGGAAATGGGTTTTGTGTGTGTGTGTGTGTGTGTGTGTGTGTGTGTATGTGTGTGTCGAACATTTGATTGAGGAGGGATGCAGGATGGATGTGGGGGCCCATCTCTATCCTCTAGTGAGAGCTGAAGCTTTCCAGAGTTTTCTCAACTCCATTTGAGATTTTGAGCATTATCTGTGAATTGATTCACTTTGATAAATGAACGTAGAATCCCACGTTCTCCCAGACAGGAACACGAGGGTACAGCTGACGCTGGAACCATAATGGAAAGGCTCAGTAATCGATCACCAATCCCACGCAACTGGGAAACGTTTAAAAAGAAGTAGCTGCCAGTGGGCAGAGGCAATGTTTCAGTACTGATCAAGGTTTCTTTTATATTTCCCCATCTTGGGTTACAGTTTAGCTTTTCTCAATATAATTGTCTTCTTTTGTAATAGTGTAGTTGCTTCATTGGCTCGCTTAATTTATATGGTATGGTGCATGGCAAGGTGGGAAAAGGGGAGGAGAGACAGAGGCAAAGAAAGAGATAAACACATGGACAGTGAGCCAGGAGCAAGAGAGCGGGCCATAGACAGGGTAAGAGAGTGAGTAAAAGACAGAGATTGACAGAGAGATGGAAAGGAAGGAGAGGCTGATTGACTTCATCTTCCTCAGTTTCCCCTCTTTTCCACTCAGTTAGCTTATGGTCCTGAGCTTCCTTGAGATTAGAAAGGCAAATCAGCTCTCTTTGATGTCAGCTCTTGAGTATCTTCAACATGTGAGCATCTTGGTGCTTCTGGATGTGTTTGTAGTGTTTGAAGATAAATGTATTTTTTTCGCACACATGGCCAGTATTATCTGGTTTTCATCCAAGGAGGTAAGATTTGTTCTAGCCTTGCAACACGAAGGTGGGCCGTACCCCAGTCCTGGATGAGGTTCGAGGGTGGTGTTGACTATATGGGATATTTACCATTGGTACTGGCTTCGGGACCTATCAGTGTGCTAGCCATAAGTTTCCTTTTTTCGTTTGTTTGTTTGTTTTTGAGACAGAGTCTTACTCCATTGTCCCAGCTAGAGTGCAGTGGCATCGTTGTAGCTCACAGCAACTTCAAACTCCTGGGCTCAAGTGATCCTCCTGCGTCAGCTTCTCAAGTAGTCGGGACTACAGGCATGCACCATGACAACTGGCTAATTTTTCCACTTTTAGTAGAGATGGGGGTCTCGCTCTTGCTCAGGCTGGTCTTGAACTCCTGACCTCAAGCAATGCTCCCGCGTGACCTCCCAGAGTGCTAGGATTACAGATGTGAGCCACTGCTCCTGGCTTTAGCCAGAGGTTTTTCTGGAGGTTCCCTTGCCTTTTCTAGATTCTGAACCAGGGTCCTAATATCTAAGTCTATGTCTATGTATCTGCATCTTTTTATTTTTTTCTTACTGTTGCTGTTCTGTAGCTTTTTTCCCCCTCTTTAATATGTCCTCTGTCACAGTTATGTGTATCATTACCCTGCTGAGTGGGAGAAACCTGTTATGAAAACCACAGCTTTACCTTTAACCTCCTAGCCTTCCTCCTGGTCCTTGTATGTATCTGTGTATGGCTTAGGTTTTATGGACTCTATTTGCTGGTGGTGGTTGCGTCTGGTTCTGATATTTGAACTTAATCTCAGGGTAGTAGTTTCTTTTTGGCCTTTTGATCCTAGAAAGATATTCTGGTCTGTTCCTTAGAGGACTTTCGGTTTTGGCCTTCTGGGTAGTGGCCAGCTCTGACCCTCAGATCTCACTGATTGCTCAGAGCTTTGCTTTCAGAATCTGAAGAAAGATGATTTATTCTGTCCTTATGGTTTGGGCAAGCAAACTTAAAATTGAGCGTCGCTGGGAAGACTATTCTCCTAGAACTACAGACTCTTCTCTATCTTTTCTTTGGACCTGAACTTTTGATTACTCCTCTTCCAAATTACTGTTCAAATTCATGGTTATACTACCCCTGTCACTTTAAGCATTTACAAATCTTTATCTATTTCTCGATCTCTGCACAGATTACATAGTTTTTTTTTTTCATTTCTAGAATGGAGTTAGCTGCATCAGGCTGATCTGCCTTGAATGGGGGTTCAGAAGGTAATGGCTGAAAGGAGAACCTTTAGATGTTGGGAAAGGTTAGTATGATTAGGAAAGGTTAGGTGATTCCAAATGTGTTTCCTTTTATTCTCCCGAGAGGGCATATGCAATATACCTTCTTGCTATATGCATAAATTGTTACAATTTAGGTAGTACTCGACTGCAGCCTGTAGTTTGAAAGAAGAAATGGGAAGAGATTATTTATCTTGGGTCTTCAGGGCTGCTTTACCTGACTATAATAGTCTTGTATGAGGTTGTAAAATGGAAAGTAAACACTGTCTCCCAAAGGGAGGTTGTTGTGAAATTTTTTTATGATACATGTGATTTCCTTGGAATTATTTTCTTACATAAAGAAGTTCATTGCTTCAACTTGTAAATATTTGGGGTCTTCCAAATGATAATTGCTTTTGTCAGAGTAATTATAAAAACAGAAGAGTGAATTTTAACCCTTAAAGCTATATGTCCCATGAAAACCAGGTATCTATCTGCATTAGGGCAAATACGTGTCTTCAATCCTTTGTCTAATTCTCCCAGTATCGACATTGTCCTTGACATCTCACTAAGCACTAGTGAGGCTGCGTAGACCTGCCCCTGACCTTCAGGGAGCTCAGTGTCTCACCTTCTAAAATACCCAGGAGTTTCTGACACCCGAGGGACCTGGGATGCAGAATGATGAGTGGGAAAACCCCCCTGGCATGCAGGCACCACTCTCCCTGGACTGTGAACATTGCGTGTCAAGAGAGCTTCTCAAATTGGGGGCTGCAGACTCTTTGGGGTCTTTACGTGTATGTTTGGGAGTTTTAGAAGACTAGACATTCGTGTTTACATTTTGGTGATGGTATAAAACAAATTAATGTGAGCATATTCCTAATCACCTGGATGACTCCTGCATTACAGATTTGGCTACACAATTTCACAACCCACCTTTGTGTTTGTGTGGCATCCCGCAGCACACGTGCGTTGTCGTGGGCTGGCAAGGAAGGCAGTAAGGCGAGCTGGGCATGCAAACGGTGTGTTCATGTAAACTGAAGGCAACTGACCACACAGAGTGCTGGATTTTCTGCCATCTCAGTAGGAAAGTGATGGAAGAACGGGGCTTTGATCGTAGTAGTATGCTCAAGGGAGCCACGCGTGAGCTGCCGCAATGACATTGGCTGTGGAGATTTACTTTCAGTAAAACTGCATGCCCTGTCAGATTAACTGACTATTGCTAATTCTCATTCCAGTGATTTTGTAAATTTGTGTTGGTTTTATAAATGTATTGACGCTATGAGTATAGGTAGTTTATATCTGATTTGTTTTTGTTCATAGTTAAGTAATGTGATATTTAAGTAATGTGATAATGCTTAAGTCAACTCTTAAATTCATGGGATATACTTTCTTTAATAAGGTCTACGTGTTAATCAACTATGAAAAAATATTATCCTAAAGGACTTGAAATCCCCGAGAGCCACATAGGATTGAAAACATTAGTGTCTCATTTTTCATTGTGTACCGACTCCTCCATCATTTCAGTCGAGGGCATAATGCTGTGGAAGAAGTTCATCAGGGGACATCTTTGTTGTTTTCCCACAGAAGAAACTCTTCTTACCTTTTTCTTATGTTTTTCATTCATGCATTTATTCATTCATTTGTTCCCTCACTTAACAAACATCTTTTCGTATCCACTGTGTGCCCAGGGCTGTGCCAGGCACTGAGTGCTTAGAGATAGTATTCTGCCAAAAATTGAAATGCCCTGGCCAGTTTCTCTGTATCCAGAAGGATGACACCAGTGAGTACATAAAGTGGGAAGAATCACGAGGTGGTGGGGCTGGGTCTGGCTCTCACTGGTGGTCTGAAATCAAGCAGACCAGCTACATTCAGGGAGTTTCCTCCTCTTCATCACAGAGAAGTGACACCTTCATGCCTTCCCTAGCGAGGCCAAACCATGCCAGCACTCTCTCTTTCCTTAGTGTGGAACAGCTCTGTGGAGAGACTTCAGGCCCCTGTCAAATGATCTCCAAGCTCCCTTCTACTGTTACCACCCCATGGGCTGTGACTAGTGTAACTTGGTATAATGGAGAAGGGCTCACAAATTCAGAGGACTCCAAGGCCAGGCAGGTAACACTGACCCAGTGACATGGAGTCTGTGGCCTGTAAGAGCCTCTGCTTCACCTGCTGGGGGGAACAGCTGCTGCCATGCAGGGTATAGGTCCATTGTTAGTGATACTGGATTTTAAGTGGAAATTTCCAATTTTGCATACACGGTGAAGGTCAAAGCTTGTACGTGGGAAAGACATCATTTACAGTGTGCAACCTCTGTTTCCTACCTGTGAATGTGCCTTGGTGAGTTGAAGTGTCAGGTTTGATCTTATTTTGAAGATCCATGTTGATCCGAGCATGTGGTTCCATGGCACCCTAACTTAGAACTTTAATGGTGCTACTTCTTTCCCTTCCAAGTTGGTGGAATAGTATTTTGACTCCAGTTTACTTTCTGGTTTGCTCTTGGATGTTATTGCACTTTGCAGTTACCTTGTGCAGGCTCAATAAATGTTGCTGTATAGTATTTTCTACCTTCAGGTTATGCTGCCCTTGATGGGTATGTCTTGGGGGAGGAGGGCTGAACTCTGAATGCATTGAGATGCCCTGAATACCACTTACCCTAATAGTTGTCTTTCTCTTCATTTGAAACTGAGCATACTTGGCTATCACAGTTTTTAAGACACATAAAAAGTCAGTTGGAATGATTTGCGATTAAAAATAGGGGAATTTAGTTAAGAGGGGTCATATTTTGTGATATTGCAGCATGATTTTCTTTCATTGTTGGAATATTTTGTTCTTCAGGCAAAAATTATTTCACATGGATAAGAAATTTGAATGGCTACAGAAGCTGTGTGTGTTGTTTGTATGTATCTATGTATTTATTTATTTTTTCGAGCAGTCCCAAATACTTGGCAAAATCCCAAAGGTTCTGCCAAGCTTTGCCTCTTAAATGTGCTCACATCTGTCTGGCCTTGTCTTTCCTTTTTAGGTGACCAAGTAGAAACACTGAGATAATGACATGTTCTGAAGCTTCCTCCCACCACACCCCCCCCCCCACACACACACATCCACCCACCCAACAGCAGCTACTCTCTTCAATTTTAATTTTTAAAATTTAGTTTTGGGACATTTTATGGGAGTGTTCAGCCTTGACACCCCTTTGTGATCACTTACAACTACACAATTATGGAGCAGGCTCAAGTGGCCATTTTGTTAAGAATGTTTTTTTTTAAATGTCTAGATGGAAAGCAAAAAAGTACAAAAGGAGTTATTCATTCCAAAATCTGCTTTCCTTGCTAACTCACTCAGGGTCATTACCATGAAGTCTGGTTTTATCCTGGGCTGTAGGATAGTGATATCCCCAGGATTTGTGGAGATGGTGGTTCAGCTTGGCTTTCTGAGTTACTGTGTGTTTTTTCTGTTCTTGCTGTCAGGTGACATGTTACTACTGTCAGTACTTCCTTCTTGGATACCTTTGTCTGTTGAAGGTTTGGAAAACAAATTGTCAAATATATTAGAATTGTGTTTTAAAACCCTTATTTGAATATAGGTTATTCCTATACCAAGCAGGGGTGTCTCCGAGGCTTTTTCCCCCGACTTTCAACCTTCTTTTGGATTCTTCTTGGTGGCAGGTACCTGAGTTTCAGATAGCCGGAGTGCTGCTGCCGTCCTTTTGAAATTATTATGGTTATTTTTTGTAGTTTTACCTCTTTTCCATTTTTACTCTAATTTTAACTCCTTTTTCAATTTCGTTTATGTTGAAAGTTCCTCAAGTAGCCACTGCAGTTCTAAGTTGTCTTTGTAGAAATTAGGCCATTTGGAAAGATAAGCATAAACCACAAAGTTCTATTATTTTGAATACAGGTGAGAAGTAGGTGTCTAGCCAAGAAGGGGCATGGCTCACACTGAGATGGATCCATGGGAGTCTGTCTTGTGTCTTGGGCCCCCAGCCTACCAGTTGACCACTGAAATTATTTTTAATCCTCTCTTTTTTCAGTCTTGGGGGCATTCTTAAAAAACTATACATGAGGTACACAAATACTACTACTTTGTGGATTCTTCCTGTTCACTCAAGAGAATTATTGTAACAACTTTATTACATCTCTTTCTTTAGTACTTGCATTTAAAGAAACAATTGAGCATTTATTGCCATTTTGTTTGGTAGCTTTTGCACCAGTTTTGCTACCCAAAGGGGATGCTATCTAAGCAGCTAAGAGAGGAGTGCAGCTCAGACCACAGGGAACTGGAAACCAAGGGAATATTCAAGGTTTGGGATGAAAAATATAAACTGAGATAAATGTAAATACACAGCTCACTGAAATTGCTTTTTCCTTATCTGATGAAGCAGTGAGTTAAGATGATGACTCAATTAAGGGAAGACTAGTTTTCCTTTCTTAACTCTTCTGGGGGGCTGAGGTCAGATTCCTTTGGCAGATAGTGTTTGCAAATCTGCAGGCTGTTTGCTCTTTTAGTGAGCTGTGGTTCTGGGAGCTTAAAAGTGGACTGGTTTCAGGACTACTGATTGTGTGTATAATGTGAAAAAGTCAGATTTTTATAAGATTTTTGGTCACCTTCTTTTTAAACCACATTCTAGAAAATCACCTTTCGGTTGTGCAGAAAATCAAATGAAAAAGTAATTAAACTTTCCGGCAGGATGCTGAGAAAGCAGCGGCGTGGACAGATGATGGGCAGTGGGGTCTATCTAGGAAGCTTCCGCCTTGGGAAAATACACCCCAGGCACCATCGAGTGAGACCAGGGGCCTCTCTAAGGGTCTTAACTGTTGAGTTGTCAAATTACAGATGTCAACAACATTTTATTTCAAAGGGGAAATGTGTTCACGAAAATGTGTAAGAACAACTAATTTTGCTTTAGTTTGATATTTTTGGTCCATTTTTATATTTTTGTGTAAACAGAGGAGAATACTGTGATGGATTTATCTTTGTGTTTGATGATTAGGTAGCAAGGTAGGTAAGTAAAAATCAGTGATTCTTAAAATTAAAGTAGATTTAAAAAAATCTTTCTGTGACATGTTTTTTTGGATAGTAACCAAACACACATACAGATAATTTTAAGATAATTCGAAGATGTCATAGAAAGTAATTTCTGAAATACATGATCTTTCATAGCAAATTCACGTGACCTCTGACAGAGGCTTTTAAAAAGATCAGAGTAGGTTGTGTACAATTTCCCACAAATTTACTTGCCAGTGTCATCTGTACTCAAACATAAGGTTTATTTAACTGTTGAAGAAAATGCAACTATAGCTTAGACACCAAATAGTTATCCTTCCACCATACCAATAATAATTTAGCATTAAATGCCAGCCATTTAATAATTAGTGGTAGGTGTTCAATATGTAATAAATGCTAATTCAGGAAATATATTTGCTGTTGAGTGAACAAGTAGAATGCATTTACATCCCCAAATGTAGCGATTTTAGGAAGAGAAAGTGTCCTCTTTACTGGTACTCATGACTCTGAAGTATGTTAAGAAATCATTTTGAGATTTTAGAATGACAAGTGAATTCTTTTGTAGAAGCTCGTGGTGGGTTATCTATGTATGAAATATTTTTTTTTTTTTTTTTGAGACAGAGTCTCACTCTCTTGCCTGGGGCGAGTGCCGTGGCATTAGCCTAGCTCACAGCAACCTCAAACTCCTGGGCTCAAGCAATCCTACTGTCTCAGCCTCCCGAGTAGCTGGGACCACAGGCACGCGCCACCATGCCCGGCTAATTTTTTCTATATATTTTTAGTTATCCAGATCATTTCTTTCTATTTTTAGTAGAGACAGGGTCTCACTCTTGCTCAGACTGGTCTCGAACTCCTGAGCTAAAACAATCCGCCCGCCTCGGCCTCCCAGAGTGCTAGGATTACAGGCGTGAGCCACCGCGCCTGGCCTGTATGAAATATTTTAAGTCTGGGTTTGTATACATAAAATCATGTAATTTGTGGTTTTGGGACTCACATATATTACAAAGAAATATAAATATTATTTTGTTAAAAGTGCATCGATGTTTATTATTGAAATATAGTCAGGATTCAAAACATTGGTTTAGCCATTCACCTGGAGTTCAGATTTCAGCAGCTTAAACCCACAAAACCATAAATGAGGTGGAAGGAAATGAAGGGGCCTCTGCATGTCAGAAATATTAGTTCCACATCCCAGCAGGACAGACAGTTTCTTGTGGAAAATCTCGCACTCTTCTCCGCCCTCTTAGTGTCGGCGATGTGGTAAATATCGGGTGCATCCCCTGTGGGAAACACCGCGAAAGGAGAGAAAGGAAAAGCCAGTGGAGAAGGCAGCATGTGCTCCTGCGTGTAAGATCAGGTGCAATCTCGTTGCTTTCTAGAATCTCCTCCTTTCTCCTTGTGCTCAGAAGAGGGGACCCTTGTTACTGACAGCTTGGCAATCAGGTTCCCAGTTCATCCCCTCCCTGACCCTGTGCCAGCGAGGCTCCCGCTTACTCCTTCCCACCGTCATGCTCTTTATCCTCTCTGAGTCAGAGTCCTGAGCCTGCCTGGGGCCCAGAGGAAATCTCCACCCTCTCCACCCCAGTTCACACTGAGTCTCCCTTCCCCAGGCCCCCTGCCTCATTCATTCATTAATGCAGACTCCGCTGCAGTTCGGGTCTGTGGGTGCTGGGCGTTGTGAGGGTTGAGAGACTGACAGGGTAACAAAGTTCTGTGTACAGAAAACTCAGTACACAGAACTCAGGTAAAGTGTGGCTGGGATCTGAGGGGAGGGATTTCTGGTGGCTTGAGCAGTCAGGGCAGACTTCATGGAGGAGGCAGCTTTCAGGAGAGCCTTGACTAATGAGCAAGGTGTGACTTCTAGATAAGAAATACAAAAGGTTTAGATTCTGATGAGAGACTGCTATTAAATTATAGTATGACTAGCAAGGGATAAATCTGTTTCTCAACCTTTTTCAGTCTCAAAAATTGAAAAATAAAATAGTTAAGGGATAGGATGATGTGAAGTCAACCAAAATAACATGTCTCATCTGAACACTGGCTGCTTTGTTGAAAAGTTATGAATTGCCTGTAAAGCACTGTGCAAAATAATTGAGGTCATTGAGTCCGTAAGGATGGGAGAGGGTGAAGAAAGTGAGATAGGAAATGTCAGTGGACATAGAATTGATTCCCCAAACCAGGACTTGTTTGAGAATAAAACGAGGAGAAAGAACTACTATACTTATTTATATAATTTTATTGAAATACTATTTTATCTGACAAACTGCTTTTATTATAAGTGGTCCAAAATAATTCTATTCAAAAATTTTTAAAAATAAGTTCTAAAATATATAAAAAGTTTACGTACATTAAAGCAAAGAAAATCTTCATATCAATTATATGAACATTAGAAACTGCATAAGCAGAACAGTTAGTACTGGAACGTATTTAAGTATTTTAATCAGTTAATTACCTATATCTATCTCTAATGCCGTAATCACTGGTACTTTTCTGAAGAATATATCTTCTCTCAGTGTGGTCTTACTATGTTTTATTTTTTTTTCCATAATCTTGCTTATAATTTCTTTAGGTTATATTTTATGATTATTAAATTTGAAATTGTTGCCAATAGTTGACTCTTCTAATAGATGATAATATTTTTAATTAAGAAAACACTCCCAGGTGCTGAAGTATCAGCATAGAGCAAATTCTGATAAGTGGGGGATATTCTCAGTTCTTTTTCTTTTTTGATATTGACATATATAAATATTAACATGTAAATATTTTAGTCTATGAATGTCACAGGTTCTGTGTCTTTACCTCCTTTCAAAGTACTTTCTTTGACAAATACTTTGAGAAATTTCTTAACTTTTATGAGAAGAGACTTTATAAAGTATGTTGTCTTCATTTATGATTCTTTTGAATATTTTCCCATACTTAGATGCTTCAAAATTGTAGGACTTTTCATTCCTTTCTATTCTGTTACAGAATATAATCAATTAAAGATAAGAAGCCCATCAAAAGATTTTCCTGTAAATTGAGATATTCTAAATAATAATTACAGAATTTCAGAATTAAATCTCTACATTTGTGCTCTTGTCATTTAATCAGTTCAGTTCCTCAGTGTCTTTCTGTTTTCAGGTTTAGTTTTCAACTAATTTCAATCTGCTAAAAGCTTCAAAAACTGAAGGTAGCTTTTATAGCTCCCATTGTTGAGTAATATGATTAATGTTTTCCAGCTGATTTTGAACAAAATGTGATGAAAACTTAAGAGGACCAGTTTACAAAGAGCATAAGACATTTAGGACTTCTTCAAAGGTTCAAACATTTCCAGAACTTGAAGGATACTGATAGGCTACAAAGAGATTAAGTGACTATCACAAAACCGTTTAGTTTAGATAATGTAATTATGTGTGTAAATATATTTGAAATGTTGACAGCTACAGCTTTTATGTCAGGTAAAATAAAAGTCAAAGGCAGAGTATCAAAGTTTGTTTGAATTAAATTATATGTACCACCAATTCCAGATGCATTTCTACTTCACAGATTTCTTAATTTAGTAAAAGTAGAATTTTTACCATAATACTTTACTCTTTTATTTTTCACGGAATTTATAATAGCATTTATAAAAAGGTTGGGTGTTTTCTCTTTGACCAGGTGGACTTCCAAAAGCTTTACTTTGATTCCATTCAGTGGTTGGAAAAAACCAAACCTTTATTGGAATTAACACAATTGATTTTATTTAAAGCATCATATTGCACTCACCGATGTAAAACTAGCCTCATTCATCTTTGAGAAGTTCTTTTTCTGCTAACGGAGATGACCTAAACAGCTATTGCTTTACTGTTTGCATTTGTACAATAAAATTTGGAATCAAAAGTATGCAAAATTAATTTAGAACAACAGTTTCTTGATCTAAGGTAAAGTTATGCTTCACAGGCAATGTATAAATGAACTTCTGCAGAAACACGAGTAAAATTGTAGACTCTGAGCACAGCTTTCTTAAAAGATGTATAATATTAATAGATTCTGTTACTTTTTCAGGGGATTTGTGTCTTCTGGTTTTTCAGGTGGTTAATGATATCACTATGGTTTACCATTGTGGAGGATAGATGTGACAAGCTTTTTTTTTTTTTTTTTTTTAAATACACTTTACTTTTTTTTAGAATGGTTCTAAATTTAAAGAAAAATTAAGACGATAGTACCGAGTTCCCATATAACCCGTACCCAGTTAGTATTAACATCTTGCTTTGGTGCAGTACATTTGTTAGAATTAATGACCTGATATAAGTCCTTATTTTATTCAGATTTCCTCAACGTTTCCCGAATGTCTCCCCCTTGTTTTGTTCCAGCATCCCATTCAGGATACCATATTATATTTAGTGTCATGTCTCCTCAGGCCTCTCTTGGCTAGGACAGTTAAACATTTGAGCAGTTACATGTTTATCAGTTTCCTCAAGGAAAGGAAATTGGATACTTAACTTTTTATTAAACATGTACCTTTTTTTGTTTTTCGAGGCCGTTGCCATCAAAAGGGTTTATTGCAAAATATAGAAGCGTTGCCACCCAATAAAATAACTAGATATACATTTAAAACATACACAAAAATGGTTAGGTCATTGTAGCAGGAGCATTCCAATTACCCTCTATCGTGTGTGGCAGGTCTGTCCAACTTTTGTTTTCTGCCCCTGTTTAACGTGCACTGTGCTTTTGATTTCCCAGTTTCCCACTGATTTGGCTGCAAGCTGCCTGGCAGCATTGCACATCTCGCAGGTAGCAGCACAGCTGGCCAGCTGTGCAGGTGGCCAACAGCAGCAGCTCTCTCCAGCACCATCAGAGCTCTGGAGTGATCTATCTTCACCTTTCCTTGTCCAGCCTTAGTTTGTTTTATCAGTGAGTATTCTGTTTCCTGGTCCTGAAAGAAATGTCTTAGTTACATCGTGCCTGCAAGGTTCAGGAAAGGAGAGGCGGGTTTAGTGCCACTGATTGCTTTTGATCTAGCCACGTATTGCTGAGAATTCTTTTCACTGCACGGATGTCTCTCATACAACAAGGTGAAAGTGGAGAGTCACCAAATCCATCATGGCTTATTTTAATTAAACTGTCAATAACTTTAAATGCACAGTTAGCACATAGTTTAATAACAGTTAATAGCAGTGCAGCTTTTTGATTAAAACAAAAGGGAAATTCTGGATAAATGCTAAAGTGGACAGGATTTAGGACAATAAGCATAAACTGAGATTGCCCCTATGCAAACCTGGAAAGGTGACAGATGTTTATAAGGAAATCTTACATAGAAACTGATAGCAATTCTTATTTTCTTCCCAATTCTTGTCTTTCTTGCCAAAATAGAAAGAAATTTTCAGTGAAAAATAGCTATAATATACCTATTATACTAATATTACTAGATTATGCCTACATTTAACTTGACTCAAGTTAAGTTGATATAAGAGAAGTACTGGAAGAGTAAATGTGCATTGCAAGATAAGTACTCGTAAATAAAGAGGTGCATAATCTTACAAACATATATACACACACGCGTATAGCATGTTAGTAATGTGGTAGTGACAGAGTGAACTTATGTATATGAACAAATTTGATCTGGATCTTAGGGGCAGGGTGTGAAGAATAGCCCTTCCTGGGCATGAAAGGGCGAGGTCCGCGTTGCTCTGCTCGGGGACTTATGTTAGTGGACTGTAACAGGGGTCAGCAAAGCAAGACCCATCTGGCATTCTGCCTATTTGTGCAAATAAAGTTTTATTGGAGCACAGCCAAGCTCATTCATTTATATATTATCTAGGACTGCTTTCACTCTACAGTGATAGAGCTGAGTAGTTGCAACAGAGATCATATGGCCTGCAGAATCTAAACTGTTTTCTACCTGGTGCTTTACAGAAAAGATTTATTCACCCATGAGCTAAAACCTTTGCAGACCTAATTCTCCTTTTTCTGTTTCCAGAGAACTGGCACCCATGAGACATTTCCGTCTGTGGGGCTTTCACACCACAAGACTTTCTTCCTTTTAGTGCTTTCCTAAAACACCACACAGACGGGAGACAACCCCTACCTGTCTGTAACTCCATTGAGTAGTGGAGTCAAGAATAATAGCAGATCTTAGCAGATCATGGCTGCACTTATTAATTGCCCACAGTGCACCACGTACCTGTGCCCAGTGCGTTTCAGTGGGTGTGCGTCCTCACAACGACCCTGTGTGGTAGGTTTCATCATTATACCCACTTTATGGCTGAAGAAACTGAAGCTCGAGAGGTTAAGTATTTTTCCCTTGGTCATGAAGCTTAGATGTGGTACGGGAAGCATTTAAATCTGGCCAGACCATTCCATTTATCCTGTGCACTGTTCATTCATGACTTTGGAAGTCCTCAGTCGTTTCGAGGCTCTACCTTCTCTAAACCTTTAGCGCAATGCCTCTAGCTGTTTCTATCTTTCTGCCCCCATTGGTGAACTTCCCAGGAACCAGATGTCAGTGATTTTGAATAGGAAGCAATTTGCAGTCAGAATCATTTCTAGACATTGAATGGATCTAGTTAACCCTCTCATCTGCCAGGAAATTTCCATTTTAAAACCTTTTAGGGAACGGTACCCAAATAAGTACCCATATAAGTAAAACATTCGTCAGGGTAACATGAATCCAGAAAGAATTTTATCTTCAGAAATGTATCTGGGCAAGGGGCCCTGGATGAGACATTGGTGGTTTAATACCTGGACCAGATCCTCCTCTGATCAGTAGAGGCCAGGGAAACCCAGATTCCTGGACCAGGTTGTCTTTGCAAGTCACCTGGTTGCTGGGACCAAGCTGAGGAGACCATTGTCTATTTTCTCTAGAATGGAAAGCCAGATAACCATTCTGTAGCTGAAGTAATGAAGGGAGAGAGCTATTTTGAGAGCACAGATTGGAACCACTTCCAATCGTAGGCAGCTCTGTTAGTGGGCAGAGGCCATCCTGTCCAGAAAGCAAGACTTGAACTTCAGAAAGAGAACTAGTGTTGCCCTGTTCTAGAAGCACAGCTGAATTTGGCCCTTGGAATTTTTTTTCTGGTTAATTGGGCTTTATTCTGGAAGTATGCATACTATGTAATAAAAGTACATTTTCAAAGGAGTAATTTTTACTTGTATGAGATAAAAAGGAAAAGTCTTTGTACTCAGTGACTAAATAACAGTGTGGTTCATTCGGGGCATCTAAAAAGGTCAACTGGCATTACATTAGTAAGAATATACTCCTTATTCTTACCCCAAAAGAGGAATAATTATACTATCAGATTTTAACTGTTCATAATTTTACCACTTTTGTAGTAAAGAAGAAGCTAGTGACAACTCCTGAAGCTTCATATTTCCCGATTAAATGTTAATGGCCTTAGTTTTGTCTTCATCTCTGCAAATTTATTTCAGAACCCTTTAATTCTCTGCTTCAGCCAAAACTGTGAAGATGCCAAACTTGATTATGACATCTCTTCCTTTAAGTCTCTCTGTGGCTTCCCATCCTCTCGGAACACCCCGTCCCCACCCCGTGTCTTTCACATGCTTTCAGGCCCTGTGCATTCAGCTGGCTCCTGCCGATGTCTCCAGCCCCATCTGAAGAACGGGAAGCTCCTACACTGTCCACACCCCCCTCTGCCTAAGGCTTTGCACAACCTGTGGTTATTGATGCCTGGAACAGGACACTCCATCCCAGTCCCCTTTCTGCTTTCTGCCTACTCGACATCTGTACATGCTTCAGGAATTCCCCCACCGACTGGTCAGGCTCACCTGTTCTATGCTGTCAGAGCATCTTGTACTTAATCTTTACAGAACTTTCCAATCGTGTGTGAGCTTCCTTCTAATTATGCGGGAAGGAACTCCATCTGCTTCTTAGCATTTTATTTCTAGGATCTCCTATGGTGCCCCTTGGATGGCATGCATGTTTTCATCTCTTATGCTTAGTTATTAGGATCTTAGTATCAATTTTCTTGGGGCATTCCTTAGTATAGAATGATGAAGACATTGGCATTTAATGCTGTTTACTTTTGTTCGCACAAACTGCTTTGGGTTTTAGATCTAAATAACATGTAGTTTGAATAAATGGTTTAGCTCCCAGTTTAATGTTTAAAGCAGCAGGACTTGAGCCAATTTTCCTAGTAACCCTTCAGGGTTGCTGTGTTCTGTAGTGTGGAGTGGGGCTGTCTGCACTTGACTGTTTCCCAGGGATGTCCTGAGATCAGAGGTGTCCAGGCATTCTAAATACCAGCCTGATGGCATTACCAATACAAAAACATAAATATACATATGATATTCACAGTAAAATGTTACATCTTATGAAAATGTGTACCTTTTGAAATTTTTATATATCTTAAGTATACCTGTCTTTTCTTTGAGTACATGTAATTTTCTTTTCAGCATCAATGGAAATATTTGCCATTTAAGATGCTTAATTCCCAGGGATCATTTTAAAATTTTAAGTTGTGAATTTTGCATCAGTAATTAGCCATTAATACTGGCACTTATACAATTCATCATATAATTTATTGAACAAGAAGATAAATAGACTTAGGTTTTAAGCATCTGCAACTGGTTGATAATTCAAGCTTTATTTTTCTCTAATTGCATGTCATTTTTGATACTTTGAGACATAAATTAGATTATTTTCAGTGTTGGTGGCTCTCTCAGCACAGAAGTAGAGACTGTTTTTGTCTTGACTGACTAATGCTTATGATTTGACCCTTAATCTTTAACCAGTATTAATATTTGTCAGGTACACCCATAAACAGGTCCACATGGTCTTTGCGAGACCAAGTGATTTGCCTTAGATGAGGCCCTGAGTCCTAATGAATTCAAAGTGCTTTCAAGCCTTGTCACTACTGGGCACCCTTCTGAGCACTCACATGTGCCAAACTGGGTCAGGCCTGGAAGAAAACAGAGTTGTGTATGTGGCCATTGTGTAGATTCTGCTTGCTTAACCGTGACGTCAGGAACAAGGGTGCCAGGAGAGGCCAGTGACTACTGCACCCTTGGAGGGGAAACAAAAGATTACCTTGGCACCAAGTAATGGCACCAAGTCTGTTGAGTTGTAGAATCCACAGGTGTGTTTGGCTGCCTGTGTAGGGCACAGCATTTCCGTCTTAAACAGAGGGACCAAGTGTTATCTCCTGCTATTTGAAGTCGTTTTTTTGTTTGTTTGTTTTTGTTTTGTTTTTGCTTTTTTCCATCAGGTGTGAGGATGACCAAGTGCATTACGTTACAGTCTCTTAGCATAACCCACATGGTTCTCTGGTTTCACAAATACAGACCAAATGAAGCACACAGACAGACGGGGGCAGGAGGAGGAAGGTGGGAGTGTGCCCCACTGCATGTAATAACACTTTCCCCAAATAGCTTTAAGTAAACTAAATTTCGTAAAGTTATCTCATTTTAACCTTAGTCATGCTTTCATTCTTTCCAGGAATCCTTTTGTAATATGGACAGTCCTTATAGCAATAATACATACCCTCCTCCAAAGTAATCTTTAAAAAAATCTACATTACATTTTCTTAAATGAAAGTATGTACTCGGGACCCCTTAAAACCAGTTCAACACTTTTGGCAAGAAGGGCTAGTTTCTCCCTAAAGTGCCAGATTCTGCTGAGTTGGAATCTTGGCTCTGCTACCGGGATGACACTTACCTCTCTCTACCTCAGTCTCCTCCTTGGTAAATAGGATACTCGCAATAACTTTATAGGGTCAAAGAGAATTGCATGAATAATCATGTAAATGCTTAAATCATCACCTAGACTGCTTAGATAAGGTGCTCAGTAAATGCCTGCTTCATTATATGATTGCTCTACAATAGTCTTTTGTTCCCTTCTAAAGAAAGTGGATGTGGTGATGAAGACCAACCCTGATCATAAAAGTTTTATTACTTAGTTAACGTATGAAGCTATCAAGTAAGGAGGTAAGAAAGTATTTTAATTTGGAAGAAGATGATAAAATACCAAAGTAGGAAACTATAATGCCAACCTTCTAAACTTTAGCTGACTGTAAAGAAGAACTTCCAGGTCTCAGTGGCTTCATGCGGTGCAAACTTATTTCTCTCTTATGTGTCGGACAGGCCCAGGAGGTCAGGTGGCTCTCCTGAGCAGGTTTCCTCCACGTGATGATGCAGGGATCCAAGCACGTTCCACCATGTGCCTTTGCATATTGGTGTTCTTCGCTTCAGCTATGAGGATGAGGGTGAAAGAGAGAAAGGGAGAAGGTGTAAGTGTGGGAGGGAGGGGGAGAGAGAGACACACACAGAGAGAGAGTGTGTTAGCAAAACTGAGAAAGAAAGGGAAAAAAAGGAAAGAATAAGAGCTAAAGATCTTGCAAAGGATTTTAGGGGCCAAGCACAGAAGTTGCGGACAAATAGCATTTCTGCACCCTTCCCTGCCCCAGAACTAGTCACGTGGCTCCAACCTACCAGCTAGCAGGGGTTTTGGGAAATCCAGTCTCCCTGTGTGCCATGTAATAAAAAGGATAGTTGAGTATTGATGAAGTTCTGGTACAGCACTCAGCCAGGTAACATTTTGTTAGTGGTAGATGTTCTCTGTAATTAATCTATTTGTGTAGTTGACTGTAAACTAATCCTGAAATTCTGTGTAATGAATGCCAGAACCAGTGAATGACCCAAGAGAATTTATGAATCATCATGTTTGTTTCTTGTTTTAGGAATTTGCAGAAAGTGAGGGAATCTTACTGAGACATGCACTTCCGAACATTTTATTTTTGTACAGTTAGCCAGTAAATAAGGACCCTAGGTGACAGTATCTTAATGACCATCCCTGACAGTCAGGTGCCTGTTAAAGAGCAGGTTAGTATGTTTTACATCCAGTAAATGACAAAGGCAAAGAAGTTAATGATACAAAGAGTAGAAGTTGTTTGTTTGTTTTTTCCTACTTCTACTTCTCTCTAATAAATAATGGCTCAGTGTTGCAATGGGTATTTGTACTCAGCTCTGATAGGAGGGATGATGGCAGTTTTCTGTCTTACATCATCGAGCACAGTGACTTACTCCTGCAGACTTATTAGTGTTTCACTTGAGCAATTCTTTTGAATCATAATTGGCCTCTGCACAGATCAAGTATTGTATGTATCAGCGCAAACCTGGGAGAGTTTACAGCCACATGGACATACCTTGGGGCCATGCTTAACTAAGCTTCAGAGATATGTGTATCTTATGTTTTGCAGTGTTTCATGGGTCTATGGATTGATTTTGAATCCCGTGTCTTCTACCAGAGTTTAGATATTTAACACATTTGCGAAGCGTTTGATGGCATGGTTGATCACGTGGTCTCCAGCAGAAGACTGAGTTTGAATCCTGGCTCTGCCACTTAACCACTGTGTGGCCTTGGGCACTATGCAATATTTGTTTGCTAGGGCTGCCCAGGTATTCGTGGTAACAAATACCACAGGCTGGGTGGCTTAAACAACAAACGTTTATTTCCTCGCAATTCTGGAGGCCTGAAATTTGAGATCAAGGTGTGGACAGGGTTGGTTTCTTCTGAGCCTGTGACGGTGGAAGGGACGCTTAACATGACTTGCTTCATTTTGCTGCTTCTGACCCCTAAAGGTAACATCCTTTAGGTTAAAAGCTTCTGCGTAGCTCTGCATGTAGGCTAGAAGAAAGTTGACAACCATGCCTTTTCCAAAATTAACTCCTGGGGAGATAAGAAAGGTATACACACAAGTGACAATGCTACGTTAAAGATATTTAGGAACATCCTGACCTTCGTCATCCAGAGTTAACTGGCCAAGAGCAAAGAAGTTTTACAACCTCCTCAGATCCTCACTGATGCCCAGATGTCTGTGACCCTCGGTTACCTCTTGCAACCCAACCACCCCTTCCCCCTTCCTTAAGATATAATAAAAAGGAGCCTAAAGCTCATTTGAACTTAAGATAATTTTTTGGGACGTTGGTCTGCCATCTTCTCCCATTTGCTGGCTCTCTGAATACAAGTTGCTTTCCTTGACCGAACACCTTGCCTCTCGACTTACTGGCTATCCTGCAGCGAGTGGTCCGGTCTGGAACTCAGTTACGAGGCCTCTGTCTTCGGCTTGTGGATGGCTGTCTCTACCTGTGTCTTCACATACTCTTCCCTCCATATGTGTCTGCGTCCAAATCCCCTCTTTTTATAATGTCACCAGCAAGATTGGACCCACCCTAATGACCTCATTTTAACTTAATTACCTCTTCAAAGACCCTATCTCCAAATACAGCCACATTCTGAAATACTGGGGGGTTAGGATTCCAACATATGAATAGGGAGTCAGCCCATAGCAGGCCCTTAGTCCTGCCTAATCTGCAAAATGGGTTAATAAAAGTACTTCAAAGATATGATGCATACAAGTTACTTAGCACAATACCTGGAATATAGTGAGTACTTACTAAATACAACTATTTCTATTACACTCATAAATCTTATTATATCTGTGTCATCTGTTCCAGTTGGGAAATGGCTCTATGCGTGGCCTTTTAATTACTAAGGGCTGGAATTATCTCATGTCCTCACAGCATCATAACAGGCTGCCTTCAACAGAGTAACAGGGCAGGAGCCCAGGGGATGTTGATCATGCGGATGGGTACGAGTTTTGCACTCCAGGGTTTGAGTGGTCTTCTGTGGCTGTCACTTTGGTGTCAGTAGGCACCATAGATGGCTGTGAAATGCTCTCAGACGTCCTAACTCCTGTAGTGGCCTGCCCAACAGCTTTACCTGAGCTGGACAAGCACCTGAAGAAGAAGAATCTCTCCAGGCCAGGGGCGGGAGACAGAAGGCTTTTTGCATTTTGGGGGGAGTACCCGTAAAATCACAAAAGCAGATCACCAAACATAAGAATTATCCAAGCACTGGATGTGATTTTTAAACAAGGCAGTGTGTGAAAGTGATCAGCTTTCCTGTGATAATTAGCTGTCCTCTATCATTTCTAGACTTGATGAAAACTGATAAAATTCTGTGATGTTGGTATTATGGTAAGTTTTCATCTCAGGCCCAGAGAATTCCACCGTCTCTAAATTCCTGGCATTTCTTATTTCACTGGTGTAAATGTTCTTTCCTTTCAAAAATAGCAATGCTGCTGTTACGACTCAGTCACGGTTTATGTTAAATGCTAGCAAGCGTGGCTTTCCACTAGGATCAGAAGAAGGAAGGTTGGATTGCGTGGACTGGGATGTAAGCTAAGGAGGCTGGTATGCAGTCCTTCAAACCAAGAGAAGCTTTGGTACGGTGGGAAAGGGTGTGGTTATTAAGTCCACCCAAGTGATAGCATCCATCAATAGCAGTTGAGTTAAACAGATTCATTAACATAAAGGGTGTGTTATCCATAGATCATGCTGGATTCCACTTAGCGCATCAGCCCCTAAGCTGTGAGTCAAGGACACCACTAGCCTCATCAACTAGCTCCTTTCCTCTGTCAGATCAGCTTACTGTATCTGGTTACTTTTTCTTTTGAAATGCCTCTGAAAATTTTTATCATTTTTTAGTAAAAGGTATTAAATGACAGATATGAGGCTGTCACATATAAATACTGTGATACAAGAAGAAATACATATTTTGTCTTTGTTCTAGGTTCCTGGCACAGCTCCTAAAACCAGTAGAATCTCCAGAGTGATAAGAATGTCCTTTCATGAGATGACTGGTGGCCAGAGGCCCCTAGATAGCTTCAAAATGGGGGCTGCTTGCCGGAACGACCAAGACATGATAAGAGGATTGAAACATTCAGCCCCTCCCTGACCTCCGGGGAGGAGAGAAGGGCTGAAGGTTGAGTTAGCCATCAGTGGCCAATGATTTAATATATCGTGTCTACACAATGGAACCTCCATAAAACCCCTGAACAACGGAGTTTGGAGAGTTTCTGGGTTGGTGAACACACGGAGGTGCTGGCATGGGTGGTGTGCCCAGAGACGGCATAGAAGCCCTGTGTACCCACCTGCCCCCATACCTCTTCCATTTGGCCGTTCCAGGGTTGTATCCTTTATAATAAACTGGTAAACCTAAGTGAAGTGTTTTCCTGAGTTCTGAGAGCTATTTTAATAAATCATGGAACCTGCGGAGGGGGTCGTGGGAACCCCTGATTTATAGCCAGTTGGTCAGAAGTGCAGGTGGCAGTTTGGAACTTGTGATGGGTGTCTGAAGTGGGGGCAGTCTTGTGGGACTGGACACTTAACCTGTGGGGTCAGTGCTAACTCAGGGTGGTTAGTGTCAGAATTGAACTGAATTGTTGGATGCACAGTTGGTGTCCAGGAAGTTGGAGAATTGGTTG
>NW_012139080.1:3531499-3563866 GCF_000956105.1 Propithecus coquereli | reverse complement strand
TTTTTGGCAGAAAAGAGCAAGTTAGTACCCTGTATCAAAACATCAACCTTGTGGAGCCAAGACTCCTTCAGCCATATGAACATGTTATAAAGAACTTCATCCGCGAGATCAAACTGCAGAGCACAGAAATGGAAAACCTGGCCCTTGCGGTGAAGAGGTACTGCAGGCCTTCCTTTCTCAGGGGCGTAGAGGGCCCTCTGACTTGCTCTCAGACACGGGTGGCAAATGGACTGACCTGCATGGCCACATTGTGATGTGGGTGGTCCTCCTGAACCTCAGGAATCTAGAGCTTTCTAAATTAAGCCAGCACAGGGGAAGTTGAGTCAGGCAGTAATTTATCGGGTCAGTCAGCAATCAATCAATAGGTCATTATTATCCTATTGTATAAACTCTTCAGGACTAATGTAATTGATTCCATATATGGTTCAATATAAAAAAATTCAGAGATTTATCTTATATCCAGCCACTTGAAACACACAGGAAACTTTAGAAAGGTAGACAGGACCCCATTTAAAGCCTGGACTTGTAATTTATAAGTGTGGGACTTTGGGGGCAAGTTACTTAATCTCCCTGAGTCAAGTTCCTGTATCTGCAAAGTGAGCATGAAAATATTCTCATCCTCAGAGTATTGGGACTTAGTAGATGAGATCATGGGTGAGCCAGGTGCTGAGCGAGGCTGCTTTCCCTCTCTAGCCCTCATTACCCAGCCCTCCCCTGTGAACTGAAAGCTAAAACACTGTTAAACTCTTACCGTATCACAGACAGTTCACATAAGCCATAGCTGGCTTATGTGGTACATCTTTTTCCTTTTAACAGCCACCTTATTGCAAACGAAGAATTTGTGTGTGTTGCAATCCAAATGTCAGCCTTTTTACTCCCTGGAACGACCACATTCCTTTAGCATGTATTGGGAAAGAGGGAGCATTTTGTTTGTCACAAATCTTGGGTGTTGTGCCCCCATGGATGCTTCTTGCTGCCACGTGCTCCACCGGCAACTCCCGCCATTCTGCGCACTCTCCGCCCAGAACTTGCACACACAGCCCGTGTGGCAGGGTGCTGCCCGTCTGCACGCGGCTCCTCTTCTCTTTGTTCTTCCCCTCCACGTGATGTCGAAACTATCTAGTTGAACCTTTGGAGTAACTGAAAGGAGTTAAACTGTGGAGGAGAAAATGTTTTAAAATCCTTATGCTACATAGGACCTTTCTTATATAGTCCTAGAGTCAAGCAAGGGTTGAGCTATTCCCAAGGCATTTCTTATGAACATTTTCAGTACCTGACTCTGATCGTTCCCCTCAAGCTTCAATAAGATAAAGGGTGATCCTTAGAAATGCAGATGGTGTAGAGCATTCTGGAGTATGGATCAGAGCCCCAGAATGGGCTGCCTTTGGGGTGGCAAGCCGACATAGTTACTGATTTTTCGGAGTGTCAGTGAGTGTCTACTATTAATAAAACAGACAGACTCACAGGTACACACACAGGTACACATATACAGACCCACACAAAGATGCACACATGTACACACACACATAACATCCCATCTAAAGACAGGACCCCGTAAACCCACAGGGGGAAAATAGAAGACTGCCGTGCTTTGTGTTCTTATTACCGGCCAGGCTGCCCTTTCACAGTGGAGTGGGCACGTCACATTGCTTTGAGCTGTGTTGGTGTCTCCCTCCAGCCCTCTCCTGTGCTCCCTGGGAGGGACGCAGAGCCAGGCTCTATCTACCCTAGGCCTCGGGTCTCCTGAAGGCTCCTTCTTAGCTATCAAAGACCTCCACAGCAGTGTTTAAATAGCTGCTGGTGAACCGTTCCCTGCATTCTCAGACAAGGACCATTCATCCTCAACTCTGTGTTTGGTTGGGGGAGGGTCTCGGTGTTTCGCTCTGCACTTGCCCTGAACGACAGGTTCCCAGGGTCCTGGTAGGAGCTCCAGACTAGGTTACAGGGGACAGACATTTTACTAGAAGTTAGAAATTACTGGGACAAACACTGGGTCGTTATGGATTACCCTGATTGACAAAAGAAGAAAAATGTTGCTTGAAAGTGAGAAAGGCAGAGAGCACATTCAGGAGCAGTCCCAGATGTTTGGACTGGGTATCTAGAAGAGATAGTTGGGAAGATGATCATAACAAAGGGAGAAAGGATATGTGGCTTAGCTATTTACAGTTCCAGAGTTGACCAAAAAAAAAAAAAGTTGCTTTGGAAATACATAATTTCTAGACTTCAAGTAGCAGGTATTTATAAACAGAAACTAGTTGACTTTCTAAAATTGGTTAACATAGCCATGGGCAGGCTGTAAGGTGAGGAGGAAGTAAATAGGAGTAGAAAATAGTAATGCTACCCAAAATTTTACTTGGGAGTATTTTTTCCCCCACAGTGTTTCTGTGGAGTTTTATGTAGCAGTCAAACTAATGCATGAACCAATTGTGTTGTGAGGGAGTAGATATGTCAACAACAGGTAGAATTTGAGGCCAAAGTAGAAGATGGGAGAGAGGTCTTATATTCAGGACCTGTAATTAACAGCTTGTCACTCACTGGCCCAGGTGGATCACCTGTAAACCCCAGATGGCTTCTTTCAGGTAGTTTATAATCTAGTCAAGTAGGCCAGGCGTATACATATGAAAAGTTAGATAATTGGACATGTAGCTCAGAACAAAGGAAAATAATTTGTTAAGGTTTAATCTGAAATCTCAACCATTGTAAAGTGACAGACATCTCCATACTAGACAATTGCTAAATAAAATAATCCTGGAATCCCTCTTACCAAAATTTTTCCATGTCTAACTTTTTAGCAAATCAGTATGCTCTGCCTTCATAGAGATTTGATTTATTAATTGTGTTAATAACAGAAACGGAATTTTTCCAAACGGTAATCTTACCTACGTTCTAGAAGTTTAGGGGCCTAATCAGAAATAATTGTTGAGATCTTTTTTCCCTTCTAACTTTAACATATAACACTGTGAGTTTCACATAATAAAATTTCAAAATTATATCTAACCATCTCTTTGCCTTGAAATTCTTTTTTTGTGTGAGTCCAGGGTTTTAACTCAGTCATGACAGCAAAAAGGATTTTCAGAATTTATTGAGAGCCTCCCAGAGATTTGGTACCTTTATTCCTTACCACAATCTAGTTTAATATCATTTTACTTAATGTATTTCATTTATTTAATACAGTCATATGCCATTCCATGAAGTTTTGGTCAAGAACAGATTGCGTTTTGGTCAAGAACAGATTGCATATACAACAGTGGTCCCATAAGATTATAATACAGGATTTTTACTGTACCTTTTCTGTGCTTAGATATGTTTCCATACACAAATACTTAACCATTGTGTTATAATTGCCTACAGTATTCGGTACAGTAACATGCTGTATAGGTTTGTAGCCTAGGAGCAATAGGCTATAATATATACTATAGAGCCTAGGCGTGTAGTAGGCTATACCATTTAGGTTTGTGTAAGTACACTCTGTGATGTGTGCACAATGACAAAATCTAACAACACATTTCTTAGAACATATCACCATTGTTAAGCAATGCACGACTATGTCTAGTTTTAAAATCATCTTACGCCAAAATGGTCAAATTGCCAATCCCATTTTATTGTGTGGAAGGAATGGGAAATATTATTATGAATGATGTGTTTCTCCTCATCTGTAAACCATAGGGCTTGAAACGGATGAGTCTGAAGTTTTCTCTTCCTGTTACAAGTCTAAGGATGTAATAAAAAGGTGTGTACTCTTTTGAATTTCAGAGCCCAGGACAAGGCAGCCATGCAGCTGAGTGAGTTGGAGGAGGAAATGGATCAGAGGATTCAGGCTGCAGAACATAAGACGCGGAAAGACGTATGTTTCTGGGATCGGCCTTTCATTCAGCAGATCTTTACGAGGCACTTTTTGTGCGCTGGGCCCCGGGCACTCCCCTGGGTGTCGGGACATGAGTAACAGCAAGTCCAGGCTCCCACAGACACTCCCACAGAGGCTCCCAGCAAGGGGATTTTTACTGGTGGTGGTTTTGGGCGTGACTAAGGAGCAATAGAGATAATAATCAAATAAATAAATAAAGCAGATAATTTCAGATAGTGACAAGTGCAGTGAGGAAACAGCGTGTGTGATAGACAGCGACTGGGAGAGGTGGCTGCTTAGGCTGGGGATCAGAGGCCTAGTTGGAGAAGTGACCCGAGAGCTCAGGTTGAAGCAGGCAGAGCCAGCCTTCGGTAGAGAAGGTGGCTTGACTTCCACCTACCTGTCTCACTGCCCATCTCTGCTGCCAGCTTTAAATGTAATTACAGTGAAATTAAAATCCTGTCATCAAACTTTGTTGTTTTATAGTGGAGCATAGTTGTCCCTCGGTATCCACAGAGAGTTGGTTCCGGGACTCCCCCAACCCCCATACCAAAATGCACACGCTCAAGTTCATATATAAATGGCATAGTATTTGCCTGTAACTTGTGCACATCCTCCAGTACACTTTAAATCATCTTATAATGCCTAATACAATATAAATGCTATTTACAAATAGCTTTTATACTGTATTGTTTTTATTTGTATTATTTTTTATCATTGATTTTATTTTATTTTATTTTTTTAATATTTTCAGTCCATGGTTTGAATTCACAGATGTGGAACCTGTGGATGTGGAGGGCTGATTATATACCTTTATTTGGCATTGTAGGAACCCTTTGCAGTTGAAAGTTGCATGCTACCTTCAGTGATTTTCATTGAAATAATCATTTTTTTCCTTATAAAGTATTTTTGGGTGATTAATGTTACTGAAAACAGAAAATAGACATATTTCTTTGAGTAGCCAATGTTAGGTTAAGAACTCCATTTTAATTTATTCATTTGCCCTGTTAACAATGAAAGCAAGTAGCTAAATAGTGTTCCAGTGGGCTGAGCCAGTAGACCTTGGTTTGCATCCAGGCCCTGCCCTTACCTGGACAAGATTGCACTGGAAAAATAACCTACCTTCTCAGCCTTTGTTGTTCCATCTTTAAAAATGGGACAGTGCCACCTACCTGCTTTAACAAGGATAGCATCGCGACCTGACGTAGTGCCTGAGGAGTGGTAGCCGCACTGTGATTGTCACTGTGCTCTTCTCTGGGGCTCTGCGCACCTTCTGTCCCTTTACCTGTGTGTGCGCATGGGTCTCTGTGTTGTCCTCTCTCTTTATAACAGGTTGAATCAGTATTTGGATGTCACATTCAACCGAGTCAATGGGTCAGGGTTCACGGTCCAGCTTTAGGGCAATGGAGATCCCATTCTTCTGCTAGCACTTTCCTTTTTGTGGTCTAAAAACAGTGAAGTCATTTTTTTTCTGCCCTGTTTCTCTTTATCCACCGTTTTTAATCTGTGTACTCATCATTCGTTAGACACTTATCGAGCACATGTGTTATTCTGGTAACCAATCTCATTGCTTTTTCCAGCTAAATACCTCCCAAATTTGCTGTTGGTAATGGGGACAGGACCTTGGCCTCTACCCCTTATAAATTCACATTTTACTAATTATAACATCATCTTTGGTTTCCTTGGCTTTGGCCCAGGGGTGGCAAATCTGTGGCATCCATGGCGTCCTTTCTCTATTCCACAACAAGGGGTCTGCGGCCAGTCATTCACCACACTGACGTGGCCTCTGAAACCTCAGCAGGCAGCCCAGGACCTCACTGGCAGCTGGGTGGCTTTGGCACTGGGAGGAACCTATTCGCCTGCCTGTCCCTGCACCTGCCTCACACCCTCCTAAACACAGTCTCTCTGGGCTAACATGTTCAGGCCAGTTGAAGATTTTCCCGAATTTCCCTCCAGTCTGCGTGGCACCCCTCGTCCCCCACGGTTCTTCACCCCGAACTCTGGCTGGCTGCATCGCTGCCCACTGCCTGAGACTCTGCTTTTGCTCCAGCTGTTTTCTTTGCCTCGGTGGTTGTCTCCCCACTCCTTTCCACAGTCCTGAATTCTGCAGATCTCAGAGACAGTCTCGCCTCCAATCTCCCAGCATCTACCTGTCCAAGTTTGGGAATGAAATAAGCTAGTGATGAATTCCTTTATTAAGCTCTAAATAAAAGTTGTTGTGTTTGGGTTTGTGGTTGTACGTCCAGTGAAGAGACTTGCATCCAAGTCTATTCTGATGCCAGGAAGCATCATTAGCACCTCATTGTAAGGCCTGGTGTCTTCATCCACCTGTGAAGTGGGTAGTACTTGTTGCCTCACTTGTTAAAGTAGCCACTTAAAAAAAAACAGAAAGAAAAGAAAAAAGGCTGGGCACAGTGGCTCACGCCTGTAATCCTAGCACTCTGGGAGGCCGAGGCGGGAGGATTGCTTGAGCTCAGGAGTTTGAGACCAACCTGAGCAAGAGTGAGACCCCATGTCTACTAAAAATAGAAAAATTAGCTGGGTGTGGTGGTGCATGCCTATAGTCCCAGGTACTTGGGAGGCTGAGACAGGAGGATCCCTTGAGCCCAGGAGTTTGAGGTTGCTGTGAGCTATGATGATGCCATTGCATTCTAGCCTGGGTGACAGATAGACCTTGTCTCAAAAAAAAAAAAAAAAAGTTAACCTTTACGTAAAATGCTGCTCTTCTACTAAGCATTGCACATGGATTATTTAATTTGTATAGATTATTTAATTTTCATGGAGTATTTAATTTACTTAGATTATTTAATTTACATGGATTCTTTAATTTACTTGGAATATTTAATTTAATCCTCACAATAATCTAATAAGAAAATGGAGGCACGGAGAAGTTAAGCAGCTCCGCAGCCAGTAAGTAGGCAGGGAGACCCTTTCGCTCTGGCAGGTATGGAGATGTGGGGGCATGCCATCTCTGCAGAGAGACCCTGCCTTACCCCCGTCAGCTGGCTTCCCATCACGTCTCCCTGGTTTTTCTTCTTCTTCATATCATTTCCTAAAACCGTCTTTCTTCCCTGTCTCCCCACTAGAATGCGTGAGAGCGTCGGTTTGCACTGTCCCCTGCTCTGTCCCCACCCCATGTCCCAGGTGCCTGTGCCTAGAACCATCCTTGATGTGTGGTAGGCTATCGGTGAATATTTGTACGCTGAATTTCACTGGCTATCGGTAGAAAACCGTTTGAATACTGAACACAGGATATAAAATTATATAATTTATTAAGAGAAAAAGGAAATTGAGAGACGTTTCAGCTCATGGGAGTTTCTGAATGGCAACCCCCTGACCTCCCAGGGTATCCTCTTGTCATTCTCTGCTCCAGGAGAATTTGAAGGGACATGTTTGAGAAGCACCAGCCTATGGAAAGGATTTGGCATAGAGATTTGCAGTGATAAGATTTGAATTCAGATGAGGCAGGAACTCTAGGAGAAAGGGTGTACCCCCTATGCCTGATGGCATGATAGGACGTAGGCAAGAACTGCAGCCCTTTGCTGTGCCATAGCTTTTAAATAATTATAGCAATAATTAATTAATTGATGTCCTGGGGCCATTATCATATGTGAGGAACAGTCTTAGAGGTGTCACTCCCAGGCGAGGTGTGTATGTAGGTTGTCAGACTCTGCAGTTCTTTCACTTTCGTGGGTTTCGATTCCAGAACTGCTGCACATCTGAAGTCACTTGGCTTCCTTCTGCCATCCTCCCTCACCATCCTTGTGTTGGAGAATTGCGGTCAGCCTTCGTCTGACACAGAATGTTTCTCACCTATGGGGGTTTGAAGGTTGTTTATTTTGAGAGACTGAACCTATTTAAATTAACAAAGTTTCTCTTTTTTTTTTCTTTTAGGAAAAACGCAAAGCTGAGGAAGCCCTCAGTGACCTCAGACGTCAGTATGAAACCGAAGTAGGAGATCTGCAGGTGACCATAAAAAAGCTTAAAAAGGTAGGAATGTGGCAGCTAGACTTTAGGAACAGCCTTAGTGTCTCAGGGCTGTTAACAACTACAAAGTTTTGGAATCGTGCTGAAGTGGCAGATAGAATCAGATTTCAGGTCAAATGGACTCCTTGGAAAGACTTTTTTCTACAGGTCTCTGAGTTCCTCTTGTGTTTCGGGGGCCACCTGTGTTTTGTGGAGATCTGATAAATATTTCTGATCCCTTGAAGAGTTGTCCGTCAAACTTCAGTTTGCTTCCTTAGTCTTCACCAGCCCTGTGCCCTCACATCCCCATGTCCAGTGGACTCTCTGCTCCGTGACAGCGGAGGCACCGACTTTCTTGGTCATTCTCCTGTGTCCCTGCCCCTAGTTTACTGCAAGGTGCATGGTAGGTCTGTGGTGACTATTTACTAAATGAAATGACTGTTGCTGTCCTAACTAGAAAGTTTCAGATCCAGGGGACCCCTGGTCAGCAGGAGGTGAGAAAGAACTTGTGAAAGTATGAGCAAAGGTGTGATGGGGCTTTGGCTTTTGCTCTACTTGGTTTCTAATGAGCAGGGTCTGTTTCACTCGGGAATGTGCTGGCAGCTGGCTCTGCAGGTGGACGGAGAAGAAGGGAGGGATTTGTAGCATTTGCTGATTTCCATGGTATAAATAACATCGTTACTGATTTCAAGCTACCAAGTTGGTATCACTAAATTCAGAGTTGGGAAGAGATGCTTAAAAGTAGACTGTCACCTGCCGGCTCTAGCACTGTGTTGGACTCACTTCTCGCATGTGAGTTGTTTACATAACTCATGGAAATACTTCGCTAAAATGAAAATGAATGGTTAAAAAATAATCACCCAAGAAAGTGATAATGAGATTAAGTGACAATTAACTGTATTTTGTAGGCTATTGTAATTTAAACCTCTGGGATGATTAAGAACTCTCCTTCGTAGCCTTCCTGGAAAGTTAACATCAATGTCAACTTTATATTTAATTTTCAAAAGTTATTAGACCGTACATACTATGTTTGGATTACAGAACTCAGTGGGCCAATCTCCTGTTCATGCCAGAGCCAGAGATTCTCCTATTAATAGTAACTGTCCTCACTTATTTCTCTGGTTTCTTGAATCTTTAGACATGACAGTGTCTGCAAGAAGAGACAGAATTTCTTGCCCTTCTGTGGCATATGGTGAAGACTAAATGTCACCGAACAGTAAGAGAGGACATAAGTGAGGAGTGAGGAACTCTGAGTCCTTGTTCAGACGGTACCAGTTTCTCCCTGAAACAGCTGGCACAATTACCTTCGCCTTGCTGGTCTTTAGTTTCTCATCTAGAAAATGGGATTAATAATGAACTGTCCTACCCAACCATAATAACTGATAATTTATTGACTTTACAGTTTATTAAGCTCTTTTTCATAATTTTAAAAAATTGAATTGTCAAACTGTCTCTGAGGAAGGTGTAAATATCCTACCTTTACAGCCAAGGACTGAGCTCTAGAGAAGTTAAATAACTTGTGCAAAGTCACACAGCTAATAACTGGTGGCATCATCTCACTACATGGTTTGTGCTTTCTCACTTATTCCAGACTTCCTGCCTGCCCAATGTGGTCATTACACAAAACAATAAGAGAATGTATGTGAAAGGTGGTGAAGAACCGTAGGAAAGTTTACAATGTGTTACAGTCAGTGACAACTTACGTCACTGATTCTGAGAAAATCATTTTTCCCCACAATTTCTCTTTTCTGAAGTCAGAATGCTCTTCTTCCCGTCAGCCACGTGGCAGTCATGACGTAGTCGTGTAAAACCTTCCCTTGGTACCACCTGGCCAAGTGAAGAGGGTCCAGAGTCACACTTAGCCTTGATGGAATTGGGATCCACTTCGATCGATGCACACACATTTTCTAAATGCACACAAGTCCCCTCAGTTCCCAGGGATGTAAGTTAGTTGTAGGAAAGACATTTTTTGTTCTCCATGGTGTAGATGTTCCTGAACCAGTTTAGTCTGGTAATTAATACTGATGAGTCAACCGGCAGGCAAAACTCACATATGTATTTGTGTAAGTGTGTGTGTGTGTGTGTCTCTAGCTTCATGTCATACTTAGATTTCATTGATTTGGGTTATTTCATAAGAATTTTTTAAATTCACCATGAAGAAAACATGGGTGAATCTGACATTAACTCTGCTTTTACAAAATCTTACATTCTTAGGAGGGGAAATAAGACATTCCTACATAATTATCAATATAATACTGGATAGAAAGTGTTAAGTGTGCATAATATAAAGGAGAATATAAATATCCAGACTCAGTGAAACTGGAAAAAGCAAGGACTGGGTTGTCTAATAGTTAAATGGTTTCTAAGAAGAGCTTTTCAATTGTTTCCAAGAAAATTTATTTAATAATAAAAACTTTTAAAAAATGTTTAAATCGTTTAGAGCAAATCTTTACATTTTTATGGATTTTATGTGGTTTAATGATTTATAAACTTGCATAATGTTGAAAATCGAAGACTTCTAGAATTTCCATATCTGTGTTCAAGGATAGTCCTAAACTTAGTCAAAGCAATTCAAAGTGAGTTCATTTGTAAGCGCACAACCTTTATTTGCTCTTTCAGCTCGAAGAACAATCAAAACACATAAATCAAAAGGAAGATGTGGTTGCATTGAAAAAGCAAATTTATGATCTATCAATGGTAAGAATCACCTTTTCACTTACGAAAATGCACTTCCTGTTAGAGTACATAATCGTGCTGTTATTTCAGTGTTCCAGGAATAGCAGCTTATGGAGAAATTAATACTATGGTTAGAGAAAGTCTTCAAAATACATTTGAGCAAAGGTATTATTTATGCAGGCTTTTTCCCCTCAATGATATGCCACTTATTGTGAAAGCTTTTAATTTATTTTTTATTCAAAGTAGTAAAGACATGGTGCTTCAACTTTATGGAACATAGTTAACCCTGCGTTCTTGTAGCATTGGCTCTGGTCTGTGTCCCCGGTTTGGGGAGATGAGGATGTCAGTGCCTTGCCCTTCCTCCAACTTTTCTCTTTCAGTCTCTTTCCATCTTCTGCTGACTATATCTTTACTTTTTCTATGACAAAATTGAATATGTATATCTGTTCTGCTATCATGATTAAGTTTTATTTATTTTGATTTTAGGTTGACTCTAAAATTCAAAAGCAAATAACATTTTTTTTATTATGATACTAAATACTTTCATCACAGAGCCAGGACGTGAGCAAGGATTGCACTTCTTTCTCTCCAGTCTTTATCCCTGTACCACTTAAAAGAGAAAGTTCCTGGCGTCAGTGTCTAGTGAATTCCCTTAATACAACAGCAGTTCCAAATGTTGCATCTTAGTTGGCTTTGTATTTGGTTCTTGACTTTCTTATAGAGTTACCTATTTTTCTTGGATTTTCTGGTCGAGGTTTTGGTTTCTTGTTGTAAAAAGAAACTCTAATCATGATATCACTGATACTTTGACTTCTTATTGAGTCTTCCCAATGCATGAAATTTATTTAGCTTTTCTCCTTGAATATATTAATTTTAGAGTCCGTGAAATTTCAGTTCTTATTGGACTGATTGTTTTTTAAACTTACTACCAACATATCATCCTGGAATTTCTTTTTATTTGGTCCTTTGTTGAATCGCAGTGTTTTGCGTATTACAGTTTTTGTCCTTTGGGTTTTCATACTTATTTTGCTGTAGTACATCCTTAAGGAACTTCTTCAGAAAGGGTATGTGAGAGAGAAATTTTCTCAGTTTTTGAATATTTGAGTATGTCTACATTCCTCTCACAATTTGTTGAGTTTATCTGGATAAATAGGCTTCTCTTGGACTTCTCTGGGGTTTATTTATTTAGGTCTTTTAGCCACCTCTCCCTGCCCCCCACGAAATACGCAATCCTTGGTGGTCTGTTCGTATTTTAAAGTAAAAGATATTTAGCTTGATCATTTTGGGTGGCTGATGTAAGAGTCCTGTGTTTCTAGGTAAATAGCTATTTACCTCAAGGCCCCTCCTCTGAGAGGGCATCTTCCTAGGAGCTCTGTGTGTGCAGGTGGCTGTCACACTGTGGGCCCCCAGTCATCAGAATGAGTGAGGCAGGGATACTCAGAGGGGAGCATTAGCTTCCCTTGTAGAGTCATTCAACTTTTAAAAGACAGTCTCCCCGTCTTGTTGCCTCTGGGATCTACCCTGGCTATCTGCTCTTCTTTGCTAGGGGTGAGAAAGAGGGTGGGCTTGGCGGGGCTCAACATACAGTTTTAATCTCTATTTCCAGCCCCATGTCTCATTCTCTCTTTCTGGCTTCGGCCTGGCCCCTGCCTCCCTGTGTTCTACATCAGAACCTTCAACACGCTTCTTCGAGATTTCCTTTCCCCAACTCTCTCCCCTTTGGCAGTGCATTTGCATTCAGTTTCCATTTTCCAGAAATGTGTGTCAGTCACTTGACTGCTCATGGGTCCCTCTCGCCTTCTTTTAACTGTTATTGGTTTATTTCCTTTGGTATTTCTTGTTAATGTTTCAGAAGAGGAAAACGACAGTCATGTACTCAGTCCACCATCTCAAACGGAAACCTCCAATTTTTTTAAAGAAAAATAAAGAAATTTCCTAATCACACAGGCTTATTTTTAAGTACAAAACTTAAAAATGTTAAGTGATAAAATTTATGCAAAAAGTAGCCAGTGTACCTGGTAATAGGTACAATTAATTCCACTGAATGTTTATCAATAGTTTGCAGCTCTTATTAAGTAAAGAAGGTATCCAAATGTTTGGTGTTAGTTAATTTGCCAGTGACATGTGAAAGTTCATCATGATACACTCTTGACTGTTGTAATTTGGTACCAAATGTCACGCATAAAAAAATGTAGAACAACTTTAAGGATTTAGATTTTTTACACTTTATTTATTTATAATAATTTCAAATTACCTTAAGGTGACAATTAGGTCTTCGAACACCAAACCTTGAAGAATGGTGGAAGGGTGGGAGGTGGCGTATGAGAGGGCTACGCTACACTTAGCGTCATTTCTCCCAGGCAGAGGAAGCTGAGGCTCCGACTCTGATACTCTGCTGTGTTGCTTTTCTCTAGGAAAATCAGAAAGTTAAGAAAGATCTTTTAGAAGCACAGACAAGCATAGCCTTTCTTCAGAGTGAACTAGATGCTTTGAAAAGTGATTATGCCGATCAGAGTCTGAATTCTGAAAGGTAAGAAACTTTGCATTTCTCTTTTTCATTTGAATGGGACATTCCTTTGGATCATCATCCAGGCAAATGAAGCTCATGTATGTGAAGCTATGTAATAATAAAGGGTGAGCTATTAACTGTGCTAATATGTTCTTTCCTTTCTAATTATTGTACTTTCAGTGTCAGATTTCCTAATGCTTTTTTGTTTTGATTTTTTTTAAACAAACAGATTAATTAGTTTAATTATCGACTGCTTAGGACAGTGCAGGGCTTAATAATTGTTAGACTGGGAGCTAGAAGAATATACCTAAAGTATCAAGAGTCAGTGCTCAGTGCTTTATAGGTAAGAATCCTGGCCATAAAAACGTAAGAAAGGGAAAGCAGACCTCTTAGGCAAGTCATTTTATTTTTCTAAGTATTAGTTTTGCAGTATGGTGTTAATAACGTAAGACCTAATACATTCACACACTCATACACAATCACAGACATGTATTTATATATAAAGGATATAGGCATGGATATTTATATAAGCATATATAAATATAATAGTATAGATATTTGTATACATATGTATCCCCTAGGACATGTAGACTTGGGAAAAACATCTTGTTCTTTGTCTTCAAACTTTAATCAGAATTAAGGTCTTGTAATGGAAAACAGTGAAACATTTATTAAGTACTTACTGTATATATAGGTCCCCAAGCTAGATAAGGAGTTGTGAGTGTAGAGTAGATACAAAAATGAAAAGATGTGGTCTCTGCTTTTCGAGTGCTTCAAGTTTAGTTGGGAAAAAAAGCAAAAGGATTCTGGAGTAAAACATCATAAGAGCTAAATAATCTCAGTAGTGCCACCACCAGGGTCGTGGTTTGGGTTAATTGCCATGTGATCACAGAAGAAGTTTTTAGTTGAGAAGAAGTGAAGAACTTTATTAAAAAGGAGACGGTAGAGGTGCGCTCAGGTGGAGGGATAGGTTTGTGCTGGTGAAAGGGGGAAGAGGCAGCAGGGACAGCAACATCAGCTGTGACACTGCCACCTGCCCGGCTCTGTCCTCGGTGCTTTACTGGTACTAACTCATTCAGTCCGGGGAACGCCCCATGGGATAGGGACTTCCATTATCGCCATTGTACAGATGGGGAAAGAAAGTCTCAGAGACGTTCCAGGTGAGACAATAACCAAAGCAGGGGCAGGGACATGGATGGGGAAGGATAAGTCTGGCTTGGGGAAAGGCGGTCAGACTGCTGGATAGAAAGAAATATTTTGAGTTGAAAAAGCAAAAGATGAAAACAAAAGTATAAAAGCTTATTTAAGGCTATAGTGTTAGGGGCCCAGAATTTTGGGCTAAGGAATGTAAATGCTTATAGACAATTGGGAAACTTTTAGCTTCATCATCCAGGGAGCAAATGGAAAGGATCTTGTGGACAAAACTTGATAGCCTGAGCGTCTGGGGATGCTAGCGATGGGGTTTGTGTGCTAAGGGTGAACTGCTGGCTGGAGGCAAGTGGCAAAGGCTGTGAGTGTGCAGTTTGAGGAGGGGCCAGGGCTTCCATGATAAAGCAACAGAGGGGTGGCTGGGGGAGTTTCTAGCAAGCCTAGCAAGCCAGGTCCTGCGAGTATCTCTGTGGCTTAGGGTGAGAAGAAGAGGGAGAGCAGGGGTAGGGTTGAGGCCAGGAGAGGAGAAGGAATCACAGGAAGGGAGAAAATAGATGGAGCTGGGATTATGTAAGGCTTGGAATGAGCAGAGAATGCTCAGAGGATCGAGGGCGCTGCTTGCATGACAGGCTGGGGAGAGGGGACTCAGGAGCTGGTCAGAGGTTCAGTCCCCGTGGAGAACAGAGCCAGGCAGCAGGGGCAGGGATGGAAGAGCTGGTGGGTACCAAGGTGCAGTTGAGGAGGAGAAACTCCAGATTTCTAATGTCAGCGGTGGGGCAGAGGCTGGCACGGGGCAGCACAGGCTGTGGGTGTGTTGGTGGAGTTGCAGAAGAAGAAGGCTGCTAAAGCCACAGTGGCGTGGAGCAGGCAGAAAGCCACGGCCAAGGACACTCGTCTTTGAAGAACGTGGAAGAGGTTCTGGGAGGGCGGGTGGAGGTGAGGCAGGACTGACGTCTAATCCTCATTCAAACATAAGATGTAATCTTACAGGGATCTGGAAATAATCCGAGAGTACACAGAAGATCGAAATAGTCTTGAGAGGCAAATCGAAATGCTCCAGTAAGTGCACAAATCAAATCTCATCACATTTACGTTTTACTTATTTCTTGTTAATAAAACATGCACCACGTAGAACACAGGTTGCCATCTAAAGACTGGGTGTGCAGGTTGGCGTATGTTCCTTCCCATGGCAGTGGAGATACCTCAGTGTATCTGCTTTGCTTCCGACGCTTCTAATCCTAAAGACGTGACTCAAATGCAGGGAATACAGTATGATTCTCTAAAACTCCTCAGAAGTCAGGGGATCTCTGCCAGTGTCTTTTTTGAGTCTCTGTAAACAATGGCCCTGACCTCTGGGCTCCCTCTGCGCTCCCTCTGCACACTGTGTCGGTCAGGCTCCTCACGTCCGTGAGGGCCACAGGGCTCTGCCCACATAGTCATTCATTCTCAATTTGTTGTGCATGGTTACAGGTGTATTTTTTCTTAGGTTGTTTTTTTGTCTTAGGTTGTTTTTCTCTCCCCAGATGGAAGTATGATACTTGCTCTGTCAGCGTCACAACTAAGTTGCAGTGATTCCATCCTCTGAGGGTCTTCCCCACAAACCTCGCCTCTCCCTCCCCTTTCTTTCTTTTCCACCCATGCAGTATTTTCTTCTGGTTTTAGTTCCACCAAATGAGGTAAAATGAGGCTTGACCAATTTTTTTTATTACCATTTTTAAATGCTTATTAACTCTCACCTGTGGCAACCGTAGAGTTCCTTTATGACAATAATCTTTTGAGTTCATTCTTTCATTCATTCAACATAGTTTTAGTGAGCACCTTTTACAGGTCAGGTGTGCCAGGAGCCGAGGACTCCTTGTAGGGCTAGTCTAGGGGAAGGAGGCAGGAACTGATCCATAATCATAGAAATACATATGAGTTGCCAAGTGAGAGAGATACGGCAAAGGGGAGGTCCATGCCTCCTAAGGGAGCTCTGGCCCATCCAAGAAGGTCAAGGAAGTGTTCCCAGAGGAAGTGAGGACTGAGCTGAGGTGTGAAGGATGAACTGGCCTTAAGCAGGAGCAGATTAGCCAATCTGTGAGGTAGGGGCTCTGTTAATATCCTCATTTTATATAAGAGAGCACTGAAGCTCTGACAGCTTAATTGACTTTTGTTAAATCAAATGGAAATACGTACCCGAGTTGGGATTTGGACCCAGATCTGACCGAGGTTACCATCCAAGTGCTTACCTGGTACGTGATGGTACACCAGGCCTCGAGTAGGATGCCAGGGGTGTGAGACTGGCAGAACTTAATACATCCGTGCCTGACCCTGGGGTGTGTGGACTGGCTGACTGGGTTCAGACATTTAGGTAACAAACATGCATGAAACCTGCTCAAACCGTGGAGGTACCTGAGGGAAGAGTGAGCTCCAACAGCGCAGCTAATTCATTCCAAAAATGCCCCAAGACCTTTAAAGAGCAATAACTAATCAATTAATTTGTTGTAGTTTCAGTAGTGAATCGTGATCTCAGTTTATGGGGTTTGAAAGGAGTTGCTAGAAAGTTGCAAAAGGTGATGTTATTCCACATTCCGAATGTTACACCTTGAAAAGAAGGTGATGACATTGACCCCCACTAATACGTCCCCTGTCTTTGTCTTTATCTGTTTGTGTCTTTGCTCTGTAGAACAGCTAACCGGAAGCTGCATGACAGTAACGACGGCCTTAGGAGTGCCCTGGAAAACAGTTACAGCAAATTCAACAGATCCTTGGTAGGCCATATAATAGATACTATATTTTGTTCTTTTTCATGGTAGAGTATTTTGGAGGTGATGAAAATCATGTAATTTCTTAGAGAAGAACTTCATGGAGATCCTTACAATAATGAAAAACTCTTGCCATAACATAAAAGGAGATAACATTTTTCCAAATTAAAAATTATGCTACCCCTCTGTAGAAATAATTGCCTCGCTGTTAACCCAATTCTTTTGTTAGATGTTCTAGGAAACTAGAGAAAGATGTATAAGGTGACAGCTTTGCCCTGGGAGAGTTTATAATGTAGTAGGAAGTCAAGATGTGCACAGATAGATAGCAGTAATGTAAGAAAAAGTGGAAAATTCCATGGAGGTAAAAATAAAATATTGCCCCATTGAGAGGAGGGAGAGGGGGGTCTGGCTGAGGGGTGGGTTTAGACACACTGAGTACTATTTATGACGGTCAGATCACCAGAATGGGGCCTTGGATTTCAAACCCTCCTGCAGAAACAAGCTAAGTCCCATTTGGAATCTTGAAGACTTTCCCCAAATTGCATTTGTCATAAAGCCTCTTATCCCACTTTTGGGGACCGGCTTCCATCATAAGATTCCAGTGCCACATTTGGATATGGAAGAGTCAGTCACTAAGCCAAATTATGGTTTGAGAAGAGGTTAAGTCCAAGAAATTTGGTGTCACAGGATCCTGGCAAACTGGGGAGCCGGAGTGCTCCTTTACGGAATGTGCAGTAGGCTTTGGAATTAAGATATGATCAGGAGGAGAGAGTACTACGGTCGGTTATCTTTGTTGCAGATTTTCCTTGATTTTCGTGCTCACATTTGCTCCTGTAGCATACTGAACTTTTAGTTACATTCAAAGTTAAATAGTATGCTACAGTTAAAAAAAAAAAGTGTGTGTGTGTCCCTGCCTGTGTGGGTATAAAATGTTTGCATGGACTAACAAATAATTACTTATATATTACAGCGCATAAATAATATATCCCCAGGGAATACAATCACTAGAAGCAGTCCCAAATTCAGTGGTCATTCTCCTCAAACTCCAGGCTATGACAGGTATGTTAACACCTGCTTACTTTTTGTTTGACTTCTGCATCAAAGTTAAAAGGAAAATAAATTTCCTTGGAGGTGAATTAAAATAATGGAATGTATTTTGGTCACTAATTTCTGTCATCTTATTTTGAAGTTCTGAAATGCAAACCATGTAAAAACTAAAAGTAAAAATGTTTCAGGGAGGGCAAAGTTATTTCCTTAAGATGTCATGACTTAGTTTTATATATACTCACAGTTACCTCACCCCTCACATCATGTCTTGGTTCTTAGAAGTGGACTCAGAAAGAGACGTTTCAGGGAAACCAGTGGAGTTGTGGTATATGATGTTGCAGTGAACGTGGTCTATGACGTTGAGACCGTTGGCATGACCTGTAAATGTTTAATAGCCCAGTGTAGTATTACGTGAGCTAGTTGCAGGAAAAGGAAACTTTCAAAACAAGTGGAAGAATGGCTAGTAGATGTTTATAAGCTACTGTATTGAAGGAGTCACAGAGGCTTACCAAAAGTTAAACTTTAGCCCTGTATTTAAACAAATGAACTAAAATATTGGGCTTGTTATTGCTTTAGACCTAGTAGCAAACACTTAAGGATTACATGTGTGTATATACGTATACGTCCAGTGTTGCTAATGAAAGAGTTAATTTTGTAATATGGCAAAATTTGAAAGTGGAAGTAAAGGCATCAGCTAAAGGTTTCCAGTTCTCCCTCGCTTTGTGACTTTCTGATTCGTGTTCATCCCCTTTTCATTTGGGTGCTTTTGGTAAAAAGAATGATGTACTTAATATCCCGATGATAGCAAATGATCAAGCTGCCATCCAGGAAGGCCTGTTACCAGCGCTTATTGGTGACCATTTCTAAGAAAATTCTGTCCAGGTGTAAAATGTTTTTATTTTTTACTGATTTGTTATATAATACATTTTAATGGCTTACTGATAGGCAGTTGAGAAATACAGATTTTTTTAAAATGTGTAGGTGTGATGCCATTTTTTCTTGGCTAACATTTAAGATCAATTCTGAGCAAATTGGGGGAATGGTATATAACTGAAAATTATTTCAGAAATTTTACCATGATTCATTTTGAAGAATAGACACCATACATAAGGTTCATAAATACTGAACTAAAAGCTCCTCAACAGAAGGTGCTAAGGGACAAAGTCTTCACATCACTGGCCCCTGCGAATGACAAGAACATAGCACTCATGTGCTCATCTTGAACTGTAACTGGAGGCCACTGTTGCCTGGAGTGATGTTCTTTCTAGGGGGTGATTAATTTGATACAAGATGTTAACATTTGTTTTCTTCTTGATGCTAATATTAAAGCTTAATAAAAGCATGTTACACGTTTAATTTTATTGTTTTTATAGCTTTATTTGATTTTTAACTTTATAAAATTTTTATTTATAGTCAAATTTTGGTTGATCTTAATTTATAAATTTGGCTTTGTGTTTTTTGTAAGAACTTGAACCAAAAATAAAACTTCTTTTATATTTTTACACAGTTAATTGTAATGAAAACATTCTTGGAGAAGGTAAAAATTGTTCACTCTGAAAAAGATATGCATTTCAGTTAAGTTTGAGAAAGTTTGATATGTACCTATCATTTTAATTCAGAGTCTAGATAGATATTCATGAAGGTGATCCCTCAATTCAGGATTTCACTTCTTTGCTCCTTATCAAAAATACAAATAGGTTTTTTTTAAAAAAAGGTCTGACCAGTGATGAAGACATAAAATAGTTTTCACATTATAACAGTTTTCTTATGTACCTTACAGATTGACTTAAAATGTTTCGGAAGACTTTCTTAAATAATGAAACAACAAAAATATATTTACACACCCACACACATATTTAGTTAGCTGTATAAATTGAGATATGGTATGAAATTCTTGCCTCAAAATAAAGACTTAATAATTGAGCAACATAGAATAAGATGTTAATTTTTTCCTCACTTATAAAATCTTAGGGTGTCACAAATGGAAAAACCCATCAAGTCAGGAATTCCACATTTATCTGAGGCATCTCCCCATGAAGCCTCTCCTGTAGGGGTGTTTCTGGACTGTGTATCAACACTGAGTGGCAGAGTACTCATCTCATACGTCAGCCCACACGTTCCAGTACCACATATTTCTAATCGCCTGTCACCTTTCACCATGTCGATTAGAAATAGGATTCCCAGAAAAGTTTACCTTATGTTGTCTTGTGCAACCTGAGAGGATATATCCTTCTTCATGTGTCAGCTCGTCAAGTATTTGAAGAGAGAAACCGTTGAGACTGAAGCTGAGTGTACTACACTGTTCCTCGCATCTGAGGTTTTGAGTCTCACATTACTGGGCTTGTCTTTCCTGCCTGGGTTTTCAGCATCCCTTGTAAGTAGAGATGTTACCCGGAAGTGGACACACTGTTGAGAATGTGGTCTGACCACATTAGAGTAAAAAGGCTTACATGGTGTATGTACATTTCTATTCACACAACTTGAGATTACATTTATGTCTTGGGCATGCTGATTCTTTTTGTATCTGGAAATAGGGTGATTTTAAAAAAATAGCTTCATTGATTAACTGTTCAATTTGAGGGTCTTTATCTTGATTGTTACACAGAGTGAACTGATGCTGCTTTGAACATTTTGTTTCCCGTGATACCTAATAGTGAACTACACCGTGGCTCTTGGCAAAAGTGAGAATGTCAGTTTCCTCAATTCCACGTAATAGCGTGTGGTCTGCTGCCTGTGCGTTCTTTGGCATCGCTAGCCCTCGGGTAAAGTGGTCTCCTCTGTCACCAGGTCATTTCGCCCTGCCTATGTGGATGAGGACTGCGACTCCTTGGCCCTCTGTGATCCTATGCAGAGGATGAACTGTGAAGTTGACAGCCTGCCTGAGAGCTGCTTCGACAGCGGCTTGTCTACTCTGAGAGATTCCAACGAGTATGACTCAGAGGTGGAATACAACAAGCTCCAGAGGGGATTTCAGAGGATACACGCGGCTCAGGAGAGCTTTGGGGGCGATGCGTCAGACACAGATGTAAGCCCCAGAAACCACTGCTCTCCTAGGCCTGGCCTTTGATTGAAATCTATCACCATCTTTGCCCTTTGTCTGTCATGGAAATCCATTTTAAAGGTCACGCATATGAAGCATACCCAGAAGAATGTTCTTTCCTCCACCAAGTTAGAGAGAAAGTCTCATACATTGCCATTCAGGGCCACTCTTTTCCATAACGGCATCAACTGTAGATTCAGTTGCATATTTTTCTTCTCTTTTATCTATGATATATATGTGTAATGAGAGACTTTGTTTTTTAACTGCTGTCTTTTTTTAAAAATAGGTTCCTGATATAAGGGATGAAGAGACATATGGTTCGGAAGGGGTGGCTTCTGTCTTGGACTGGAAGCCCCAAGGCTCTGTTAGTGAAGGCAGCATTGTTAGTTCATCAAGAAAGCCCATCTCGGCACTTTCCCCCCAGGTAGGTAGTTTCTGGGACACTCTTACTCATGAACACTGATGATTTTCGGTGCTATGTTACTTATTAGGAAGAAAGTGACACTACCTTTATCACGCACTGTCCTTTTTCCCCCCAGACAGACCTAGTGGATGACAACCATAAAGCTTCTGGCTCACAGAAGGCTTACAAGATTGTGCTTGCTGGGGATGCTGCGGTGGGGAAGTCTAGTTTCCTCATGAGACTTTGTAAGAATGAATTTCGAGGAAATACAAGCGCCACCCTGGGTATGGCTCCTATTTCAGTTAGTAACGGGAAAATGACCTTCCTTAGCTTGAATTTTTTTCCCCTTTGGGATTATATACATAGATACACAGATATACAGATCTCTTTTTCTCTCTGTGTGTACATACGTGTGTGTGTGTGTGTGTGTGTGTGTGTGTGTGTGTGTGTATCGTTGACTAGTGAATGGTCCTTCTCTGCTTTGGCTAAGGCTCAGCTGTCGGAAGAGAAGTCTGACAAAGGACAGAGCTCTATCTGCTTAGCCAGTGGGAGGAACTGAACCAAGTTTAAAGCCTGAGATGTCAGATTCATCTATTCAGCGTATATTTCCTGAGTCCTGCTCAGAGCTAAATACTGTTGTAGGTGCTAAGGACGAACAATGAAAGCCAACTAAATCCCAGCCTGCAAGGAATTTATATCCCAATGGAGGGAAATGGACAAAAAGCGAATTTAATAAAATGGGATTTGGGGAGAGTTGCGGTTTTACACATGGTGCCTAGGGAAAGCCTTTCTGATATGATGTCATTTGATGTTGATAAAGTGACAACATTGATGGCCAGTTTGTCATTGTGGTCAAAAAGCCACGCTCCCTTCCCACCTTCATAACAGAAAAGTAGAATAAGTAGTACCCTGATTTTCCAAATTTGCATAATAATCAGTAAAAGGAGTTGAAGATATGCAAATTATCATTTATTTTTCCTCTTCATCTAAAGCGTTCTTATTTTGATAACCAGAAATGTTGGAACAGATTGATTGCCCTCTTCACAATGGGCGTCTTTGTAAATTTATGGTTTTCTGATACACTCTTCAAGATAACAAAGCTGAAAGTTCACTTCAGTTTGATTCATAAAAAGACTAGAGTATTTGGTTTGGTTGCTGGAGACCATGATGCATGTATGTATGTGTGTGTGTGAGTGTGTATGTGTGTACACATACACTCATATGCCCATATATACATACACATGTACATATACCTGCAGGTGCATATCTACACACACATGTGCTCGTAACACATATATACACAAATACATATACGAGGTCTGTCCAGAATGTATCCAGCCATTGTTAATATAACAAGAACGATTTGCCCAACGTTGATGTATCCAGAGGCAGCCAAGGAGACTAGACTGGAATGCGCATGTGTGAACAATGGCAACTTCACTGTAGTAGTGGGGTGAGCATGTGTGCTGTGTGGCCATCGCATTTAAAATGACGGAGTGAGGTGGTCGCCCGGCTAGCTCAGTCGGTAGGGCATGAGACTCTTAAAATGACTGAGTGAATAGAGCAATGAATCTGCATCAAATTTTGCCTTAAGCTCGAACATTCCTCTGCAGAAACTATTCGGATGATTCAGAAAGCTTTTGGGGATGATGCAATGAGTGCAGCTCATATAAAAGCTTGGCACAAATGCTTGAAAGATGGCGGAGAATGTGTTGAAAGTGATCCACGTTCTGGAAGGCCTGCAACAAGCAGAACACCTGAGGATGTTGAATGTGTATGGGTTAGGTTAAAAGAGGCTGGGAGAACTGTATGGAGTCCCAAGGCACCTACTTTGAAGGAGACTGAGGTGTCGTTGTCCTATGTACAAATGTTTCTTGTATCTTCTATCTAATTCAATAAATATCTATTTTTTGTATTACATGGCTGGATACTTTCCAGACAGACCTCGTATGTACATATACATATACACATGCACATTGATGCACGTCCACTCATACACACATGCACACACGTACAAATATGACTGACTTCATCTAATCATCTGAGAAAATAGAACATAGATTTTTCCTTTGTCCTTCGATTAAATCCATCCCCAAGTTGGCCAACCTGCAGATGGTGCATCCGCATGCGCATGTGTGGTCTGACTTATAATTAGTACCAGAAGGTAACTCTCCTTAAAGGCCATGTTCGTTCCTTTCTACCTTTCTGAGCTTGGGCTTACTGGCTTTTGCCTCATCTAAATAGGGCTTGAAAGTAAAAAGCCAATGCAATCGTTTACGTCATGTTCTCCACTCTTGTGTTCTTTCTCAGGAGTCGATTTCCAAATGAAAACCCTCATTGTGGATGGAGAGCAAACAGTTCTGCAGCTCTGGGACACGGCTGGTCAGGAGAGGCAAGTACTTCCCATCATATTTCGAGCTCTGCTTGGGTTTGCAAAGACAAGTCTTGTAGGAGAGTTGATGCTCTTTATACTCATAAAATTAAAACATGCTTTATAATTATACAGATAATCATCATTTTAAGAACGCTATGTTTTCCCACATCCTCTCCTCCTTCATTTGTCTATGGGTTGTATGAGGAGAAGGTCTTTAAGCTTCCTTTGAGCTGATGTTTAGTTGGGACAAAGAGAACGGCCTTTCCTAATGAGAGAGACAAAACACTCCCGAATGCACTGACAGTGTAAGGAGTTACTTGGCTGTGGAACCATAAATGATGGACGGGAGAACCAGTCAGCTCTCTTTGGTTCAAAAAGAGGTACAAACTAAGTAGCAGATGCACATCCGGTGATGGTACCTTATCTTGCATCCATTGCCGATAACCAGAGCATTAAGCATAGGTTTTAATCTTGTCTAACTCTGGAGACAGAACCTATTCAGTTGTTTAACACATAAGTGTGGAGTGCCTGCCTCTGTACCGGGCACTGTTTAGCATGCTAAGATTGAACTGGGAACAGACACAAATACCTGCTCTCATGGAGCTCATATTCTCTAGCAGACTGGGAGTTTCTTTTTTCTTTCTTTATTTTTTAATTTATTTTTATTTATTTATTTATTTTTTTGAGACAGAGTCTCACTCTGTTGCCCGTGCTAGCGTGCTGTGGTGTCAGCCTAGCTCACAGCAACCTCAAACTCCTGGGCTCAAGCGATCCTCCTGCCTCAGCCTCCTGAGTAGCTGGGACTACAGGCATGCGCCACCATGCCCGGCTAATTTTTTCTATATATATTTTTAGTTGTCCAGCTAATTGCTTTCTTTCTATTTTTAGTAGAGACGGGGTCTCGCTCTTGCTCAGGCTGGGGGAGTTTCAACATGTTAAAAATATTCGTGGTTGACATGGCCCTATTTAAAATACTTACATGATATCGAACTTGGTTTAGAGATTGGATATGTGCGTTGAAGTGTGCTTTTCCCCGTGGATCCTCCCACCCCCATGTGTGTAAAGCTCTGGCATGCTGTGCTGTGCTGCACGGCCAGTTCTTCCACACACGTGCAACACTCCCTTCCTGCTACCCCCAAGTAGTTTTTTCTCTAGTCTATACCTCCTTCTAGCCGCCTCTGCCTGCATCCCACATGGGGGTTCTGGTAGTTTGTTGCTGAGGTTGAGATTTTTAGAAATGATGCTCTCAACCTTGTCCTGGTTATGCTTTGGGGTGGGTAGACTTTCTTGGGATTGTTTGGGACGTAAAATGAATGGCTTTTCTAAGTCAGCCAGATTCTCATCCTGTTACCTTTCACCAGGTCATTCGAGGCCTTGGAGATGGCTATTTCACGGTAATATGTTATAGTTAGATTCGTCTCAATTGGGGCTGATTTTAGAAGATGAGGAAAAAAATGAGCATAAAAGAGAAGAAGGATGAGGCAGCACAAAATGACTGATTATGTACATTTCTCTTTCCCAGATTCAGAAGTATTGCCAAGTCTTACTTCAGAAGAGCAGATGGTGTTTTGCTGCTGTATGATGTTACATGTGAGAAAAGCTTCCTGAACGTACGAGAATGGGTAGATATGATTGAGGTAAGAAATCAAAATGGAGAAACAGAAAATTGCACGAGGGAGTTATATAGGCTGTCTTAGAAAATGCTGTTGCTCTTCTTTGTTGGAGTGAACTTGATTAGAAGCCATTGATCCAGTGGCGTCTCCTGTCAGGAAGACTTCGATGCTGGAGGCAGAACTGGCAGCATGGTCTCTTCCTCGGAGTTGGAAGAGGAAAAACTTCCTCGGCAAGTTTCTGTGAAGCCAAGGACACAACCAAAGGGAACTTCTGGGAATACAACTTCCAGGTTTTCGTATAGATAAAATCAGAACCCCATGTAAGCAAAGCAAAATTCAGGCAACCTAAGAAGAAGCAGCTCTTACAAACAAGGAGGTGGCGTGGTTGGGTGTGTAGGGGCTTCCATGTGTGAGAAGTACAGGCAAAACACCAGCTGGGTGTGAGCATGTGCTGAAGTCCACGTTCTGTGGCAGCTGTCTTCTCAGCCTCATTCTGGCTGTGGTTTGGGGTCTTCAGACATCTCAAGGTACTACTGAAATACCAGTTGGTATTTTAAACATGTAGGGCAGAGTGTATGCTGTCTTTGGTTAAATGGGATGGTGTCTTTCATCTGAGGAGCTTTCATATCCTCTTGTTTCATGGTAACTAAGTTTTAAAAGTAGGAAATGACTTTGGCCACATTTAGGGTGCTGTCAACGTTATTAATCAACATAACACTACAGTTCAACCTATGGTTCAGCACACTCTTGAAAAATAAACTAATACAACTTTTCAAGTAAGTTTATTATCTGTAATTTCAAACAGGCATTAAATTGCATTAGCGGCTAAACAGAGAACCGATTGCTGTCTGATCTCAAGTTAGCCTCTGGCATTAATGTTCTCTTTTCTAACTAAAGAAGTAATGTGAGAAATGACTGATTGCAATGGCATTAGGAATTCCACAATGATAAATAAATATGCACTTTTTTCTACCAAAATATCATGACTTAAAATGATTATAAATGCAATGAAAGTGCGTTCACATCTATGTAACATTTTTACTTCAGAAAATTTTCCACATGTTATATTCATCTCTCTAACATCTACGAAAGGAAGTAAGAAATGTTATTCTCACTTTTTATGAGAAACCTGAGGCATAGAAAGTATGTGGCACTTGCTTGTATTTATTTAGTGATATGAAGTAGAATGGGGGCTCAAATCAGACCTCCTGATCCAACACCGGCTGCTACTTTGATAAAGCACCAGAGTGAGCAGTAGATTCCTAGAAGAAGAAGACTTTGATGCCCAGAAAGGAATTCCCAGGGACAGTCGTGCATAGAGGAGCGGCAGCTACTCAAGGGAGCAGATGGAGCTCCCTGGGATACAACAATGTGTCTAGAGAATAACGGATAATCCCGTTTAACTCATATACACCGGTATTTAGAATCTATAGACAAACACTTTATTGTTGACATTTTGGACTTAGTCTTCACTTTAAATCTTTCGATTATGCTCAAGAAAAGGAAGCACAAAAGGCAAGGTTAGCCGCAGTGGAATGGCCTGTAAGTGGAGTGGCCCACTGCTGCCATTTCCTGCGTGTGCTGAATAACATTTTCAGCCATCCTTTTCATAGCGGCTGAGAAGGAAGAAAACTATAGACAAGGTGAACTCTGAAATTTGTTTCGGGGGAAAAAATTAGATACCATGTGGTATTCAACTTTCACCTTAGGAAAAGGGCACAATGAAATTTCTCCATGGTTCACTGTTGCTAATTTGAACATTGAATTGTCCTAGAGGGCCAATCAATTAATTAATTTAGAGTTATTTTGTGTTTTTGTTTATTTTATTTCAAAATATTAAGTGGGAACAAATGTTTTTGTTACATGGATACACTATATAGTGCAGAAGTCAGGGCTTTCAGTGTGTCTGTCACCTGGACAGTGTTCATTGTACCCAATAGGTAAGTTTTTATTCCTCCCCCTTTCCTCCCCCCTTCTTAGTTTTCTTTGTGCCCATGTGTGCCCATAGTTTAGCTCCTCCTTATTAGTGAGAACATGTGGTGTTTATTTTTCCATTCCTGAGACACTTCACTTAGAAGAATGGACTCCAGTTCCATCCAAGTTGCTGCAAAAGACATTATTTCATTCCTTTTTATGGCTGAATTGTACTCTGTTGTATATGTATACCATATTTTCTTTATTCACTCATGAATTGATGGGCACCTAGGTTGATTTTGTATCTCTGCAATTGTGAATTGTGCTGTGATAAACATTCGGGTGCAGGTGTCTTTTTGATAAAATGACTTCTTTTCCTTTGGGTAGACACTCAGCAGTGGGATTGCTGGATTGAATGGTAGGTCTCCTTTTAATTCTTTCAGGAATCAGTACTGTTTTCCATAGAGGTTGCACTAGTTTGCGGTCCTACCAACACTGTATAAGCGTTCCTTTTTCACCACATCCATGCCAGCATCTGTTGTTTTTTGACTTTTTAATAATGGCCATTTTGTAGAAAAACAAACACCATATGTACTCTCTAATAAATTAGAACTAACTAATGGGCATATAAGTGCATAGAGGGAAGTAAAAGTCATTGGAAACCAAGCAGGGGAGTGAGGGGAGGAGGGGGCCACAAAAACCCATCTAACAGGTACAATGAACACTATTTGGAGGATGGGCACATTTGTAGCCCTGACTCAAGCCACATAACAAAAACATTTGTACCTCCTTGGTATTTTGAAATGAAATGAAATAAATTAATAAATAAAACACTTTTTTTTCCACACACAAAAATAGTAATGGCCATTTGACAGGGGTAAGGTGTTATGTCATTATAGTTTTAATTTGTATTTTAGAGGGACGATTTATATGGCCACCATAAATATGGGCAGAGATGAATGTTGCAGTCATGGAATAGGCCGGAGGGTTGAGAAGCAGTGGACTCAGTGGTGAATGGACCCTCTGAATTAATAATTGATACCCTGTGGTAGAAAACCACAGGGTTATAAAATCTTGTAATAGAATTATGGCTAAAATAAAATTTTGACCATTTATTTGCCTGTCATGAAGAACTTATTGATCCAATATCTGCATAGAAGCTGGGTGGAGATACTTGGGATATGAGATCTCTTCCTGACTTTCACACTTTCACAAACATTTTTTGATCATCTTCTTTGTGTACACGAACCATTCTAGGTTCTTGGGATATATCTGTTAATAAAACAAAGCTCTATCCTTGTGGAGCCCTTATTCTGGGGGGTTTGGGGTAGGGTGGAGGTGGACATATGAAAAGCAACAAACAGAAAAAAAGAACTAATATGCTAGAAAGTGATGATGTTATAGAAGCAAAAAGAGAGCAGGTTAAAGGCCTTGCGATGAGAGCGTGGTCCACAGTTCTCGTTGGTGCGATCAAGGTGGCCTCACTGTGAAGGAGAGGTTTCAGTCAAGACTTGAAGGACGTGTCGGTAGTTACCTGTATGACTTTGGGAAGTCATTTAGCTGTCCACGTTCTTAGCTTACTTAAATGAATATTTGACTAGTAATTTCCAAATAATGCCCCTTGACATCATCCTCAGGTGATCACCAAGAAACAATTAATTAAGAGCACACGAATGGGTGAGGCAGCTGGTGTCAGAGAGGGACTTCCATTCCCTTCTCCCCTTTGCTTTTATCTCACTCTGGTACCTTCGGTCAAAGGAAAGTTGTCTGAAGAGAAGGAAAGTCAAACATGATTTCATTTTAAAGCTCATTTCTTGATCCTGTACTAGGTATAGCAGCGAACCAAATGAGCACCCACTCGAGTCACTGCCAGGAGGAATCTCCACGTGGTTTTGTCAGGGCGGCCGCGTCTCTTGTTGAAGACCCAGAAACCTGTGTTTCTGTGCTTGGTCAGGTTATCTTCTTTGACTGTCATCACAGCCTGCTGAGGTGGGCTGTGCCCTCGTTAAGCCCTCCCTTTTACAGATAGGGAAACTGAGGCAGAAACCTGGCTGCCTCAGCTCTGCCACTCACATCTTACGTTCCCGGAGCTCCACTGTGACACTTCACATACGCTGATGTGGGAGCATCGTCCTTAGAATCTACTATTTTGAATGATAGATAATTGGCTCTTTATAAGAAAAATGTTGACCTTCAGGACTTTTGTGTTTTGCTTTTGTTGTAAATCGGAGAGCAGTGAGTATGGAACTTTCAAACTCCACTTTTGTCCCATTGTAACAGAAGAATTACTTGTGTTTTTCGTACCTGAGATAGTGAACTTGACTTATAATCACTGTTGTTCGACGTGAAAGTTGTAGAAAATTATATGGGCATCACAGCCAAATATCCTTCTGTGGTCATGCCTCTTGGGTTGTATCGGTTTGTAGTGCTCTGTGTGCTGGAGGTAAGAAATTAGCAGATGTATGTTTCCTTTGCTGCAGAACTGATTAATCCCAATGCCTTTTACCCTCTTCGTTAACCTAAGGGTGGAGTGTTGTATGGTGGCAAAGATTATGGAGTTACTTTAGACCCAGGCCGTGGTCCTTACATGTTCTTATTTAACCACTCTGAATTTCAGTTTTCTCACCTGTCATTGGGAAAAAGTATGGCTGTTTTGAGAGGTATTTTGAGGTTTAAAGATAGCATCTGTACATTGTTTGGCACACAAGGGGCAGTGGGAAAATTCTGCTGCTGCAGCTGTTGTTGCTATTATCATCGTCATCATAATCTGTCCGGTGTTTGATATTTGCCCATTTTTTTTCTTCACGGTAGGATGCAAGCCATGCGACTATTCCTATCATGTTGGTGGGAAACAAGGCTGATCTTCGTGACACTGCTACTGCAGAGGGACAAAAATGTGTCCCAGGATTCTTTGGAGAAAAATTGGCCATGGTAAGAGTGAGTGTGGGTCTAAGTCGGAAGAGAACGTAGGAATACAATGGGTTCAGAGTCTGTGGCCTTTCACTTTTGTCTACCTTTGCTTAGGAGGTTCTTTGATAAACCTCTACCCTGTTTGATGGGGTATCAGTCCTTCTTCCACAGTCCTCCTTCCATGATTCACTTCCGTTCGTGAGCGCAAGTAATTATGCTGAGGATTCAATGCCCCATGAAGGTAAAACAATCACATGATAATTTTCCCCCACTAAGTATCACTGACAAAAAAAGAGTCAAATAAACTCATCTTCTATCTCCTGACTCTCACCTAGTTCCTGGAATCCCTCTCTAGTCCTGGAATCCAGGTAAAGAATGGGTGTCCTGTTTTGAAAAGATGGGTTTGGTTCCAGAGGGTTACAATGCCAAGGGACAGGAGATGGTGCAGTGTCTCACCTGGGTGGAAGGGAATTGAAGACTTCTTTGTGCCTGGTTGGAATAGTCTAAAATTATTGGGGTCATGGATTTGTATACAGCAATAAACACATTCAGAATATGACCATGGACAGTATTTATTCTCCCGTTACTGTCATCTGTCATCTTGCCAGAATGCTGTGCGGCCCTCTGTGATGTGTCTTACCTGTGCAAGGAACCAGGTGCACGTGGGACCAAATAAGTTCACAGTGTAGCAGTCTGACTGGATGTCAGTGTTGTTGTCTGTCATCATCAGCACCAGGAAAGCATGTGAACTTTAAAAAGAAGTTTCAATTTTACTACCGTAAATGAGAAAAATCCTTCTTGTTTTAAATTTGAGAACTGTAAACCAAATGTGATAAAGGTCAAAACTAGGCAGTGAAATGCAGGGGAGATTCGCTTGACACATAATTTACTTGTATCCACCATGTGACAGATACTTTATTATGTGCTGGGCAAAGCAGAGGACAAAACAGACGTCCCTCGCCCTTGCTTGGTTTTCTGTCTGGGGGAGACAGATGTCAAACTCCTCTAAGCCACGTGCAAACTGTCCCCTTGGGACAGCCCCTTGGAGTCTAGTCGTTCTTGGCCACCTGCCAGTTGTATTCCCTCTCCGTGATTTCTCGGCGTTCCCAAGATTTGCTTCCTTGTGCATCTCATGACCTCTACCCTCTTGCATCCTCATCCTCAGGATCAGTCTCCGTTTCACCCCATAACTTCCTGCAGACAGAAGCCAGCAGCAGTGCTGTTTCTACTAGAAATATATTTGCTTTTTGATTTCTGTAGATTTTCTGTGGATTTGAGGCTCATGGAGTCTTTCCCTGATGTCTAGCTATTCTCTCTGTCCCTGCTCCAGAGCAACCATCACAGCCTCTCCTTGTCGTACATGGGACCATCTAACCCAGGCCCACAGAACACTCAGTTCTTTAGTAAGAGAAAAAGTCTCCTGCTTATCAGACAGCAACACACAAAAATAACTTGAGCAATTACAGCTGTGGCAAGTGCTGTACAGGAAGAATACAGAGGTTTTATGACAGGAAGTCCTAGCAGACGTTTCAGGGTTAGAAGAGACTTAATCTTAACTTTAAGGAAGGATTATCTTAAAAATTCAAAAAGTAGGTAGGAGTCAGACTGGCGTAGGGGTGGAGGGGGTTGAGGTGAACTTAAGAAATGGGAAGACCAAGTGCAAAGGTCCTGTGGTGGGAGGGGATTGGGGGACACTGGGGAAACAGGAAGGCCTGGGCTACTGAAGCTTGGTGACTGACAGGGAGGCAGTGGGGGGAGGTGAGGCTGGGAGCCTGGCCGGAGCCATGTCAGGCTGGGCCTTGTCGGCCATGGAAAAGCATTTGCACGTTACCTGAAGAGGAATGGGAGGCATTGAAAGGTTCGAAGGGGAGAGTGACATGATCAATTATCATATTTATAACCACGGGGAGGTGAAATAATAGACGACTAGAAAAGTCCAACAGTTTTAGCAACACAGAGGATGCTGGATCCTGGCGGTTCAAGGTGATAGTGTGAAGGAGAACGTGTGTTAGCTGCTGGCCCAAAGGAAGCATGCTTTCCTTAGTGGTACCTTTCAGCTATGATTTTTATGTCTCTCAGATTATTTGATAGCAAACATTTGGCGGCATGTGACTGACAGAAATAAAAACCATAAAACATGAAATTTTGTGTTTTTTTTAATGCAAAGTAAAAAATCTC
>NW_012139080.1:3526025-3531449 GCF_000956105.1 Propithecus coquereli | reverse complement strand
CAAACTTATTTTTTTTGGTTAGTATTGAAATTCAATTTCTTAGCTATTAGTCATTCATAGCATGCTTAACAGGGAAGTACTTTTATTGTATTGATTTTAAAAGCTAAAATTCCAGAAAACCCAATTAAAGCCTTTATTTTATCTAATTGTGTATATTTCTGTTCTACAGACCTATGGAGCGTTATTCTGTGAAACAAGTGCCAAAGATGGTTCCAACGTCGTGGAAGCTGTTCTCCACCTTGCTCGGTAAAGTTTGGCCTTGTATTTGGAAAACCAGATGTAGGATTGAATTTTTACCAACTTTCTTGACCATGATGTGCTGTTAGACTATACATTGGAAAACACTGGCTAGTCTTTCAGTCATGGTAGGAGAAACAAATACGTACGGATGTTATAAAAACTGGTAATGCTACTGAGAACATTGGCAAAATACTTTTACTGCCAAACAAAACAGGTGCATCTGAGGTGCAGTTGACATTTCTGCAAAATGTCACCACAAAGCTAATAGTTGATTTGTATGAACCATTTCCAGGAACCAGATTTTAAACACAAGAGACTAGTATGAATACAACTATCTACTATGACATTTTCGTGGGAAAAAGAGGGGGAGACCCTACAAAGCAAATTGTATATCCTGCCAGTCGGAAATACTTTGTCAAAATTATTACCTAGGTAATTATTAAGCTAAGGCAATGGTGTTAAACAATAAATAACATTTTTGGATGTAGATTAGAATGAAAATGGCATCATTAAAGAACTTGGATATAAATGTGTGTCTTTTAATCCTTGAGGTAGTCTCCGGAAATAACATCATTATCTGCTAGAGTTTTCTCTTCTGCCTAGTTTTCTGCTATAAATGAAAAGATGATTCTTTACTGGCCTAAAGGGATTAAATAGAAGGGGAAAAGGGGAAAAATCAAAACATGCATCAACAAAATTCAGGACAGTGATCTTTAATTGCAGACAAAGTTAAACCGTAACTTTTGCCAAGTCATTCTTTTTCTGATTATTTATGGGATTTTATAAGAATCTTAACTTTAGTGTGATAATTGGCCTCTTCTGCTGGTAAACATTGACAGTTAAAATACTTTGCGCTGTCTTTAATACTACTTTTCAGTTAATGACTTGATATTTATAGTGCCTAATAGAAGAGAATTCTGTTAATAGAATGCTTGGATTAGGACCTTGGGATAGACCGTTGCCCTCACTTGGGAGAATCAGGAAACAGATCCCAGGACTTTAGGTGGCCTGCTGGGCATTAATTTGTAGCAGGGCTTGGCAGATGCCCTTGGCTTGCACTCAGCATCTTTGAACATTTTCCACTTGGACATCAGTCCAAGAGAAATAGCCACCTCTCCCCACAACATTGGAAATCATTTTTGTTTAAAAACAAAAACAGGCCAGGCACAGTGGCTCACGCCTGTAATCCTAGCACTCCGGGAGGCCGAGGCGGGAGGATCGTTTGAGCTGAGAAGTTCGAGACCAGCCTGAGCAAGACTGAGACCCTGTCTCTACTAAATATACAAAGAAATTAGCTGGACAACTAAAAGTATATAGAAAAAATTAGCCGGGCATGGTGGCACATGCCTGTAGTTCCAGCTACTTGGGAGACTGAGGCAGGATTGCTTGAGCCCAGGAGTTTGAGGTTGCTGTGAGCTAGGCTGACACCACAGCACTCCAGCCCAGGCAACAGGGTGAGACTCTGTCTCAAAAAAAATAAATAAATAAAAAATAAAAACAATGCTAACTTTGAGGGTGACCTAAAACAGTATGAAAAAAAGGCAAATATTTAAACATGTATAGAATCAACTGAATTACTTGTTTTTTTGCCTGTGATTAGTATTAATAGAAGAATCATGGGCTAATATCAACAATTGTCAAAAAAGAGCCGGAGTAAAACCTTTATACATTGGGTCACATACCAAATTTGACACACTTGTGGGTGCATAGGCAACACCCATCGTTTTGGCCAAAGCAGCTACAATCGGTACAGTGGGGAGGGATTCCGTGAAATGCAGTGTGTGACTTCATTGGAGATGGAGTCATTGCTGAATGGGCAGGTGTTTTCGCTTTTTCAAATGGTTGTGTTGGTGTTTCATTGCCGTGAGGACTTCCTGGATGGAAGCGGTGTGGCTGCTGGGGCGGATGGCAGCGGGGAAGGACCTGCAGGTCTTCGGAGCGCCACGGGCTGCCTCAGCTCAGCCTTGGTCCGCGGAGCGCTGAGTGCTGCGCCCACACGGCAGTAGGGGACGCCGCGGGTCAGGCCCCGCGTGTGGTTGCCAGCTGCTGCCCAGCACGTTGGAGGATTGCAGAGTCAGGAGACTTCAAGTCCGTTTTTAAATCTACCCCTAAATGCCTATAGAGTCTTGAACAACTCTCATCTTACTTTTGGCATCTCTCATCTGTAAAATGAAGGACAGGGGCCGGGTAAAATGGTCCCCACCAGGGTCCTTTCTAATTCCAGCAGTCGGGGGTTCTGTGTGGTAGCTGTCCACCACTGAATACCATAAGCACTATTTAATGCTCTGCTGTCTCATGGGGTCCTATTAAAGCTAAATGGCTCCAAAGTGCTCTGGTCACACCCGGAGTGCAGAATCGATCCTCTTTATTGTGTCGTAAAGAGGGGTGAGGCCGTGAGCCGCCGGCGCCTTTCCCCCATCTACTCCTGGGCGGCGTGTTGAGTCAGCCAGGCACCGGCCCTATTTGCGGTGTAGCTTAGACACCGGCTTGTGTTTGTTTACTTAAAACAACTGGTGTGCAAAGGCATTTTGGTGAGGAGGTCACTTCCACTGTGTAATGGGCAGGTCACAGTTTTTTTAAGGTTTAGACAAAGAAATATGATAAGCTTTTTGTGACTCACTTTATCATGGAGTTTTTTTTTTATTCTTATTGCATTATGGCCTGGTTTGGGGCCTTTGGTGATATTAGTGATAAATATAAGAATTATAATGAAGCACGTCTGTAAAGACTTTAATTGCTTTACACTCTGCCTTCAGATTTGCTTATCAAAACACCGAAGTCTCAAATGGAAATACTACAGTCTCCACAGGTAAAATTATCATTTTAAAAAGTTTTGCAACCTTTAGAAAGTTATGTATAATGCAAAACATGTACACTCTGAATTTAGATCTCATAGAGTGATCCCAACACAGTCCCTTCTGCACCATGCAATGTCATAAAACTTGGTCCAGAAGAGTGTATGGGTTTGCACTGTGTGAAACAATTTGTTTTTGAAGGGAGGCCGTCAACGTTTTGCTAACAACCTGAGCGACTCTGCTTTTTCTTGGAAAACCTCTCAATCCCAGGAGAAGTTTCTCCTAGAAATGCAATTCCCTATAGTGCTGATAGTTCATCTCTCACAGCCAGCGTCCCATTAATAAGTCCATTTGCCATCACCAGAACCACAGGCTTTAAACATTTTGCAATGGATTCAAGTTCAACAGGCATATTTGATCACCCAATGCCTTGAAATTGGAGAAAAATACAAAAAGCTCAGACTGATGTATTAATACCAGTTCAGCGTAAGAGCTGAGCCCTTTGGTGTAAATCCGTCCATGAGACTGAGTCATTTAAAATGCAGTTGTTCAGGGGATGGTACTTTTTAGTCAGGTGACTTAATTTTCCCAGCCTTAAGTCTGCTTTCGATCTTTGGAATTGTATTTCTGATTTTCTTAAAGTGAAGCATGCCTGCATTTTTGGCAGATTAAAGAAACTGAAGGCTAGATGAAAGATGTGGGTGTATATTTTTCCTGCTTAATATTTGCGTTCAGGTTTAGCACTGTCTGCATTACAAGTACTTAATGTGTGCATAGCCCCATATTAGGTTCAATAGAGAGATCAAGGGAATAAAAGACAGGCCTTGCAATTTAACATTAGAGGGAAAAAAATGACAATATATGACCAGGCACCCATAGGATCTGTAGCTGATAGAGGCCATTGGACCTCCCAGAAGGGAGAGATGTGAGTTGTCCTGTGAAGATGCTATGATTATTATACCCATTTTACAGATGGGAAAATTGGGACTTACAATGCTTAATCAGTTTGCTCAAAGTGACACCACTAAGTAAGTGGCAAAATGGGGACTCTTTACTAGTAACCTGAGTCACTGGCTTGCCACTTAAATGCTGGTAATCTCAGGGTTCCCCTGCTCTCTGTCTTCTCTGTCTTCCATCCCAGGGCTTCGGGAACCATTGCTAGCTGTTGACTTCCAGTTTCAGTATTTTTACCCACCACCTCTTTTTAAAATCCCATAAGCGTATTCTGAATTCCATAGCCATAATGACTCTACGTGTCCAAATCTTAACGTGTTCATGTTTCTTTACGGTTGTTCCTCATTCTGTGTTCCCTCTCTGGGGAATCGACCAAAATAATTAAGAAATAGTCACCTGGAGTCAGTCTCAATTCCTGTCCCCTCCTCCTTCATCCCCTGTCTCCAGTGGCTCCAGGGCCCTGTTGATGCAGTGACTTCTCTCTCTCTTGAATCCATGCATTTTTTTCTTCTCCTTCTGTTTTAGTTCAGGCCTCAAAATTTCCTCCTTGGGTTAACATGGGAGTTTCTGCCTCAGAGTTTCTCTAATATCCATTCATCCTCCACTCTGTAATCGGAGTAATCTTTATAACTAAAAATCCAATGAATATTTACTTTCTTGCTTGCAATCCTGTATTGGTGCCCTACCTGCAACATAAAGTCCGGGCTCTTAGCGTGTGGCTAACAGTCTGTCACAGCCTGACCTCACCTACCTTTCTGGTTGAATCTCTTAACTTTTTTCCCAAACGAATGAAAATCTGCAGACACAGCAAGCTTTGTGTCCAGTCATGGCCAAGGTCTTTTATGCTTCTGCCTTTACGCATCTGGAATCTCCTTTTCTCACTGACTGTGAGTGAGTTCTTATTCTTTTGAAAAGTCCCTCCAATGTCAAAGTCTCCATGAAGCCTACAACACACTGCACATGTGTGTTAGCAGCTCCCTTGGGACCTTGTAATTATTTATTAAGACATCTGTCTTTCCCTCAAAGCTCACTAGCTGAGGGTCCCAGAGCCTGGCATAAACTGGACAGTTTTTGAATGATAAAATGACCAAGATTTTGCGTTTGGAAGTTGTGTTAATTTTCTATTGTCACTTTAACATATTCCCACAGATGCCATGACTTAAACAATGCACATTTATTATCTGACAGTTCTAGAGGTCAGAAGTCTGAAATGAGTCTTACTGGGTGCTATGTGTTGAATTATATCTCCTCTTTCTTTTCTTAAGTCTTTGTTTCCTCATCTGTGAAGTAAGGACAGTAATGCTCACCTGTCACCGGTCAGGGATGTGTGTGTGTGTAGGGGTAGTGTATTAAATAAGAAGAACATGAAAACGTGTATCATTGCATTTATTAGCTGGCCTACAGCAAGAATTTGTTTCCTTTTCTTCCTGCTGAG
>NW_012139080.1:3502153-3525647 GCF_000956105.1 Propithecus coquereli | reverse complement strand
TGGCTACTAAAAAATTTAAAAGGAAATGTGTAGATCACATTTTATTTCTATTGAACAACATCGTTCTACTGGAAATATACAGATTTCCAGTAGCTTCATTTAACCACTTCATCATAAACCATCCCAAAAGTTAGTTGCCTAAAACAACAACCATTTTTTATTTCTCGCAATTACCAGAGTTGGCTGGATCTCAGCTGGAAGGTTCCTTGACTGCCCTTGCTTGGGGCATTTGCAGTCAGCTGGCCACCGGGGCTGTGGCATGGGCTGGATGTGTGCCACCAGGGTGATCCCTAATGTGGCTTCTCTCTCCATGGCATCTTGTTCCCCAGGGCCATTCTGTGGCTTCTCTCCACTGAGGAACCCTTGCTGCTTAAATGGCAGCCCAGGGCTTCAAGGCGGAGGAGGCTGAAGCGGCCAGGCATTATAAACGCTTGGGTTGGAAGTCACAGACACCATTTCCTCTCTATATTCTATGGGTCAAAGCAGGTGGAGCGCCAGCCCTGACCAAGAGGAACGGGCAAAGCTCTGCCTCTCGATGGGGGAGCGCCGAGCATGGACAAGGAAGGGCGGAATTGTTTGGGCATGAGCTCTCACACTCATCTCCCCCACAGAGATAGCCATTCAGCTTGTCTAAGGTGAGACTTTAGGGTCCTCACTTTTCACAAGCCTCCGCAGGGGCTGCCCTTTGAAGGACACTTCTCTAGAAGACTTTTGTAGGATCTTGGAGAGTAAGATGTTTTATGTCAGTGTTGTCTCTAGCAGTTAATTCGGAAAGAAATTTAGGATGACGCAAAAGGATGGTTTTCACTATCCATTGTTACCTTCGTGATCATGTATAATTAAAGGATGATTATAAAGCCACTATTGCTTTTGTGAGGGTCAGCAAGCATCACTTGGGCCTGGAAACCAGGTTCCAGAGTGTTAAGGAGCAAGGTGTCCCAGTGACAGACTGCACAGCATCCCAGAACCTCAGGGGAGAGTGAGGGGAGGGGTGTGTGTGTGCCTGTGTGTGTGGTGGGGGGTGCTGGTTGTCAGAATGCAGGCGTTGGAGCCAGCCCACATGGTTTGAATCCCACTTCTCCAGGCCTGTGACCTGAGGGAAATTTCTTAACCTCTTTTTGCCTTCATTTCCTCGCATATAAAATGGGGCACAACAAATTTATATGGTTCTTGTGAGGATTAAGTGTCAACACCTATAAAGCATTTAGAACAGTGTCTGGATGGCCCACGCAAACACTCAGCATTGCCATTTTTATTTCTACAGAGCCATCTGTGGCTTAGTTTTGCACCTTAATAATTCTCCCCCTCTCCCCCCTCTCTCTCTCTTCCCAGAGAAGTGAAGAAAAGAACTGACGAGGATGACAGCAAATCCATTACGAATCTGACGGGGACCAGTTCCAAAAAGTCAACACAGATGAAGAATTGTTGCAATGGTTAAATCCCAAACATCTTTGGCCTGCGAAGCCTTCATTTCCCGAATACTGAGTTTGTGTGACTTGTTTGGTTCTTAGTAGAGTGGTGCATCCTGCTGAAACTGTCACATGGAGGGTTACAGAGTGGGAAATCTCAACAGTTTTCCGTGGTCCCTCCAGAACCTCAGCTCTTCTTTGCTATATCTCAAAGAGCAACTTGGCCCTCCGGTTGAATAGACTTGTCCTTCCAGGTCTTAAAAGATAACATGTAAATTTTTTTAAAGTGATGAAAAAAAATCACATGTTCAACACTGTAGAAGAAACTCCACTGACGTAATTAGATTCATGTGGTAGCTGACTTCGTAGGTAACCTAGGATAATGTTTACTTAAAATATTTGATACTAGAGTCCTGGTGAAAGGAGGTTCTCGTCCTGGCTTTGTTTTTAACTAGCTTTGTGATGTTGGACATGTCACCAGCCCATGTCAGATCTGTTTGCTCATCTGTAAAACCAGCAGCATGGCCTTGCAGGCCTTGGCACCTCGCAGACCCCGCGGCCCTTTAACCAGTACTTGGGAGAGTACAGTGACCATTGACCCCTAGTTAAAAAGGACTCTGGCTATTCTTTTTTAATGTTGAGGTTTTGATATTTATCACTTCTGCAATAAGAACAGAATATAATTGAAAAAAAAATGGAAACAAAAATCTATTTTTTTAATATAGAAAGAAAACATATACTTGAGACAAAAATAGTTGTATATAAAAAAGTATTTCATAATCTCAGAATACTTACAAAATCTGTGGTTTAAATTTAGTGTTAAAAATTCTAATGAAAACATGTAAAACCACATACTACTGAAAGTACAATGCCCTGGAAAGTTGTCAGTCGTTACTTAAAAAAATACACCAGCGAGTGGCTGCCAGGGGCTGGGGACAGAGAGGAACTGGAACCACTGCTAATGGGTACGTGGTTTCTTTGGGGACGTTGACAGTGTCCTGGAATTAGAATGCTGGTAATGGTTGTGTAACTTTTAAATATACTAAGAACCACTGAATTGTATACTCTGAAAGGGCAAATTTTATGGTATGTGAATTATATCTTTTTAAAAAATGAACTGGCACTTAGAGTGATTTAACATTTTGCCAAATGAAAATATTCATGCTTATTTCAAACCTTCTCATGGTTTAAAAGCATAATCTGTAACACAAATCTCCTAACTCCCTAGTTGTGAGAATTAACTCCCTTAAATAATGAGCAATGAAAGAAATACTGTGCATGGTTTTGGAAAATCATGTCTTGAAAAGAGGAATTGCCATTAAGAAACGTAAGTCACAGTCCTTTGTTTAATGTGACCAGTGACTCATCATCACCAGTGACCTGGTTGGTCTTGCTCTCCTTCTAGTACCTGCAGTGCCTCCCAGACTTCCCCCGGAAATGTCTCTAAGAGCCAGAGGCGTCAGCACCTGCCCCCACGGTGGGCCAGTGATGCCTAGCTTTCAGTGGCCCAAACCAATTAAGTTATCGCAACAAAAGAGATTTGAACTTGCTTTGGTTCACATAGGTGTAGACCCCAAGTAGCTTGCTGAAAAGCTTAAATTATAGCCGTTATTTATTGTATTATATTAATATAAGCTAAAAACATTTATTTTTGTTGAATTGAAACAATTCCATATAGCAATCTTTTTCCTGTTTGTGATTTTTGTGATCAAACCTTAAATTCCCCAAACTTCATTTTTTTAAAAATGGAAATTGACCTGATATGTTACTTACAAAGATTATAGATAACTACAGCATCATTTAGGTTCAAAAAACATGCCTTCTCCTATTGAAGACATCTAATATTTTTACTGGAAGGTTGGATCTATCCTCAGTAATTCTACCATGAATTTCTGTTTCGTGTTTCATGGGTTTTGGTCCCAGAAAAAAAAGGTTACATTTCTGATCGAAAAGAATGCCTCGTTTGTGGGGAATTGTCAAAATAAACAGGGGTGGGGGGTATTATATTTGTGGCATGGTGAGACAAGAGCTGTGCCATTGCTGTCTGCCTCATGTCATCTCTTGAGCCCACATGAGAGTGGACTTGATATATATGTGTTGATGTATGAGACACATGTTTGAGTTTTGGTGCATTTGCACAAAACCGCATTAGTGTTTGTGTTATCATGTTGCCCTTATTTATTTACTCCAAAGTGTCTCTTTATATTTATCTTACAATCTGTAAATAAGAATATACTTTTAATACAGAAGTATGATCTTGGTCTTTGCCTCTGGATTGTACACCCAAGTTCATTAGGAGATTACACAGGTGCCTTTTATAGAAAAATCAATCATCTTTATTCAAGCCCAGATAAATATTTTGGTCACATAATCCAAATTAGAGACTTAGAGCTCTGGTTAGCAATCTGGTTTAAAGAAAAGCTACTTAAAGCTCTTTTAGCTGCATTGCTGGGAGATCATGATTGTTTCCAACATTTTAAATTCATAAAGTATTCTCAAATTTAAAGTGTTTTTTTGGTAAGGACAAAAATATTTAATGTTTTTAACTTAGACTTCACTTGATACATTTGCATGTTTGTAGGACAGTTACCTCTCTGTTTTTCCTTTGAGAGCATTTAAAAGCACAATTGTACTGCACTCCCTTTTTTGTAATATCCTGATACATTGGAAAATATTTTAATTTCATTATGGAAAATAATGTTGGATAAGCAGACATTTTTCACTATTAACCTTTAGCCCTGTGCATTTTCGTAATTTGTTTTTTCCACTTGCTGCTTTATATGACATATGTGACATTTGATTATTTAATACTAGAGGTGATTTGCATAAACCCAGTTGAGCAACCCTCCTGCTGAAGATAAAATTGAGGTTAAAGATAAAGATTTATTTTCATATTTGTACAGTGATCGGCTTCAGAGTGATGGTTTTTGTGGGCTTTTATTGTGTGAGTGTGCAAGAAGTTTCATATGTATATATTAAGTAGGCCTCTGAGGATTGAATAATTGTTTTATGATTTTGATTTATATGGTTTACATTTTCATAGTATGGGCCATATTTCGTTTATACTGTTTATTTCTCTTCAAACCATTAATAATTATACCATAAAGTATAATTTTTATGGCAATGCAAATGTCTAAGGAACTACAAATATTTTCTGTGTTGTAAATTCAATAAAGTTTGCTTCCTTTGGCCTTTTGGGTGTTCCTTCAGCTTGACTGCAGATATCCCTGAAGTAATTTTAATTCTAGGATGTGTCTGCATAGAACCGTACCTCTGAAACACTTGTCTTTTTTGGCCGGGGCAAGCTGGCTGGTGGGGAGAAGAATCCATGCCTGGCATGCCATGCTGTGGCCCAGTCGTGCCAACCTGGCCAGCAGGGCAGCGGTAGACCAGCTTGGGTCATGGCAGCTAGGAACAGGGAGGCTTTTGTAGAAGAATTTCAGTGCTCTGGCCATCCTCGTGGCTTCTGAGGGGCTAGTCCCTTTCTCTGACACTCACCCCTGTCTCCCCCACCCCCACACTGCCTAGCTAACTCCACCAGGAAGTTTTCCCTGAACCCCCAAACTAGGATAAGGCACCTGCTCCCACTTCTGTAGCACCTTTTTAAAACATCCTTGTTGCCCTTAAACTTGTTTATTTAGACAGGTGCTCCATACCCTCAGCCACTTTGTCTACTAATTCCTCCCTTCTGTGATGCACGGTGCTTGGTACTTTAGTAGGTCTGATTATTGAATGGATGATCAGAGAATTAACTGGCTAAATAAGGCAAGCTTTGCAAAGAGTTGCTGCAGACACACACATGCACACGTACAGCTGCACATACAAAATAATCATGGACAGTATAAATAAGAGACAGCATATTTTAACAGCCATGGGTATGAACTCTGTAGCCAGCTTGGGTTTGAACTTGACCTCAGACCTACAACTGTGGGCAAGAAACTTAACCTCTGTGAGCCCCAGCTTCTTTCTTTGTAAAATAAGGATGGTAACAGTACGTTTCTGTGGAGTTGTTCTGAGGACTGAATGGGTTAATGCATATAAAGGGCTTAGAATGGTGCATGACACTTTGATCACCCCCAATTAAAAGAAAGAAAGTTTTGAAGCACTATTGATTACATTAGTCTTGCTCAGGACCCTGGGAACTGCCTTCAATAAGTAACGAACTCCAGAGATTTGCCAGATCACAGGGGGATGTGGCATTGTGGAGGGTTCTCTCTAAGTCATGGACCACCTCCCACATACATTCTTGGTGGTTCAATAGACACAAAGTTGGGGAATCATACAGAATAGGATATTGTGTGGGATGGATTAAAAGAGGAGGAAACAATTGAGAAAAATGAGAGCCTGAAACTTAGAATGGAATCACGGTAGAGGTAGGATCTCCATTTATTACGGTGGATGGAATCAAGTAGTGGAAGAAAATACTGCATCTCTGACTGGGATTTTGAATCTAAGTGCCAGTAAAAGTGGTGGTGGGGTGAAGAAATTCTCTAACTAAATGGAAACTGACCTTTATGTTTATACCATGACAAGTAAATAGCCTGTTGAAAAAGATCTCCCATGGAGAAATCCAAAATTCCACAAGATGGGAATGAATCCCCAGGAAAGCATATTATTTTGCAAGCTTTAAAATAAAAATAAATTTTTCTTCCCAGATATGGATGTTAAAATGTTTTCATAGCTGAAAATGGAAAAAAGATAAAAAAATACGTCAACTTAAAATTACAGAGTAAGATAAATTTCCATATGCAAAATTCTAGGAATACCCATTTTCTTTATTTTTCTGTAACTTTTTGTATCTATGTATCAGATTTATTTGTGAATTAATATTTCTTCATTTTCTGTAGAATAGGCATTTAGTTGTAAGGCCCTTTAACTTGTGACCTTTCCAGCTGGTAGTTCATGAGTCACATTTCATAACATTTGACTTAAGCTTTCAAAGAGTTCCTCATTATCTGTAGGATGCTCGCTTTCTGAATATCTTTCGATCCAAGTTCGTGTACATTTTCCCATTGCTGTGCAGTGGGCTAGAACTTGATTGCTGGATAAATACTCTTTCAGGGAGAGTCTTATGAGTAGTTCCAGTGTGATTTTAAGGTTAAAATTAATGCTTTTTAAATCACTACAAATCTCTTCTTGCTCAATCATTCCAGAAACAAATATTTTACCCCTTAGATAAAATCCAGAAACTTCTTAACACCATGTTGAAGGCTCTCTCTGATCTGGCTCATGCCTGTTCGTTCACTAGTTGAGTCAGTATTTATTGAGCCCAACTCTGTCCTGAGGGCTGTTCTCGACAGTGGGGATGTACAGTAGCTAAGACAGACTGTCAAAGCGATTACGTTCTGATGGGGGTTGGCAACAAACTTATAAACAAATAGTGAAGAAGATCCACATTCTGCCTCCTCCCACATTACTCCCGCTGAAGTCTACACTGGGGCACGGGAAACTGTTCCTCAGACATGCCATGCTCTCCCTCACTGCCAGCCCTTTGCTCAGCCTTTGCTTCCTGCTTGGTACACTACTGTTCACTCAAGTGTCCCCACCCACCTGCTGCACCCCTGCACATCTCAATTCAGAGACCACTTCAAGCAGCCGTGCTCAGCCCCAACGTCTAGGCTACATTCTCTCCTCCATGCGTGTCTGCCCCAGTGCCCACCTCAGCACCAAGTCGATCTGACTTGTAAGGATTCGTGTGCCCGGCATGTCCAGTGCTTTCTGCCTCCCTTTCAACTTTACAGAGTGGGGGTAAACGTCCCCCACCCTGGATGCACACTTCAGCAAGCTCATGACTCTTCCAGCCCTGACAGATCAGGTCTGAAGTTATCTATGCCACAGACCTCTCTGAAGCCCAGGAACCCCTCAGAATCATCTTTTCAAATGAATACAATAAAATACATAGGGTTATAAAGGAAAGAAATGATACTGAAAGACTGTTCCCAGAATACTTTTTGAGTTTTGTGATAATAGCGGGATTTGTGCTGCTTTTCTGGCACATTAAACTACAAGATCTGGCGATAGGTCTAATAGCCACCATCATTTTGACACAGTGATGAAGGTAAACAGTATTTCAGGACTCTGCAAGCAGCGAACATGAATTGTGAACATCTGTGATTTCTCTTCGTGACTCAGTCACAGGTACTGATCATAATAATGGGGTTTGTTGTCAGCATTTTATGTTATTAAATGAAATGCTAAATTTCAGTTAGAGTGTAGTGAAAATAAACATGTAATTTTTTTCTCCTATCTAAGACAGAAATATGATTTTCTATCCATAGACGCAATGGGCCCAGGGGCCCCAATTAGGAATCCTTGCCCTGGGTGAGAAACATATATTATGTTTAAGTTGCAAACATGTATATTTGGATGCATATTCCCATGTAGTAATCAAAACACTGAACTTCACGTAACAGTGTCAAGTCTTCTCCCTCCTCCAGCTCAGGGCTGCTTCAGCCAGGAAGCCACCGTAGGAAGGGGAGCTTGGTCCTCCTGCTCTGTTCTGTCACCCCATTCCTGATCTCTGTCTACTGATATGCTCCCCTCTAGGCTCCAAGCAAGGGGAGCATGGTGCTAGCACACAGATGCTGTTTTGTGCGTTAGCAAGATGGACATCACAGAAGAAAAAGAATACACGTGGCCAGACCTTCTTGACCATCACATGTATTGAAAGTCAAATATTAATAGAACGTACCCTTTGCAGGAACATGTTCACCACCTCCCGCCTTTTACTGTGGCTCTAAAACTAGCCTGATAAAACTATCCGTCTTCTAGCTATGGACATTGGCTAAGAAAACAAGAGAAGGCATAAAGCTCTCAAATCAAAAGCAAAACAAAAACAAAGCCAACAGGAAGACATTCACAAATTAACGCACTGTTAATAAGACTGAAGATAATCTGGTTAAGAATCAGAAATATTGAATGTTTTCTGGGGTGACATGATGTATTTTTTTTGTTTTCTAAAATCCCATTAAAACTAGAGTCAAATGGATTTTTCTTTTAAAGATATCAATTCATGAGGATAGAAGACAATAGCTTCAAAATTGTGAAGCAGGAAAGCAGATGGATAATTGGGTACTGAGTTAACAAACCCAAGAAAGCTGAATCTTTAGCCAGGAGTGGAGGAAAGTGGAGAACAATCTAGATTTACATCAGGGAGTTCACAAAAAGCTCAAGAACTGGCCGAAGCAGGTTCCTCTGGTGATGTGAGGGAAGGTGGAGTGAAAGCAGTTTGAGAAGCAGTCCTCTCTTTAAGTGCTGTTCTCCCATGCTACGCCACCACTACCCTGACCGAAGTCTGGTGATGTATTTTCTGGAGTGAGTAAAACAGAGGGCTTCTAGAGTGACAGATGGAGACCAAGCACAGTCGAGTGTGCTGGTGCCATTCAAAAATCAGGGGACGTAAGTGACAACATCTGTTCTGAGTGCTGAAAGCTAAATGCTGATACTCCCTACTCAGCTTTCAGAACACAGATCCCTTTATCTTCCAGAGATTGAAACACTCTTCTCTGAGGAATGACCAGCCAAGAGGCAAGACCTAAAGATACTGACATTAGGTGTCTTTCCAACAAGTTACCCTAAAGTTCAAAGTTGGCAAGTCCCTCCCCACATTCAGAACTCGCAATCAGGATTTTAGCCCCCCTGAGTGATCCAAGAATCACTGGATATTTGTGGGAAGCCTCTAAACATGAAAAATGCAGATAGACAAAACAAAACAGAAAAATATCAACATTGGGAAACAGAGCCTATGTGGAGAAAAAAATCTATTATTAATATATTCAGAGAGATGTAACTATGGCATCCATGAAACAAGAACAAGCTACTATCAATAAGGACTTTCATAGAAAAAAAAAATAAGCTTTTAGAAATTAAAAACATGATAGCGGAAGTTACAACAGCAACAAGATAAGATAAATTTGAGGAATCTTCCAGAAAGATGAGCACAAAGAGACAACAGGAGAGGAAGTCAGTCCAACAGCCAAAAAAAGGGGTTCCAGAAGGATAGCATGGAGAAAGCAGGAGGATAAAATCATAAATAATTCAAGAAAAATTTCCAGAAGTGGGCATGAGTTGCCAGACTGAAAGATCCTACCTAGAACCCAGGAGAATGGATGGCAACAGAGTATACTGTCATTAGAGCCCTATGCCTTAAGAAAAAAGAATTCTCCAAGCTTCCAGAAAGAAAGGGGAAAAAAACATTAGAAAACAAGAATTAGAATGGTTATTCTCACGTCAACAGAAACACTGAAACCAGGAAGACAGTGAAGCAATGCCCACAAATTCCTGAAGGAAAATTATTTCCAACCTATAATTGTACACCCAGCCAAACTATTAATAAAATGGGAATAATAATGACATTTTCAAGATATTCAAAATCTCAAAGTCTCAAAAAACCTTATCAATATTGTATGAGGGAACTTCAAAAAGTTTGTGGAAAAATGGAACAGAAAGCTAAAAATAAAAAATATAAATTTTATTTCTCAACATAACCTCCATCAAGTTCAAGACACTTTTGTAAGCAATAACACCAGCTGTTTAGTCCATCCCTAAAGATCCAAAGTTCCTGGGCATTTAACCATGTCAATGCAGTCTTTTTTCTACTGTGCTGTATTCTGGTTTAACCTCTGCTGAGAGATGGTGGTAGGTGTGGTCTATGTGGAGACAAAAAAGAGGATAAAAAGCAAAGAAATGTAGAAAAGGAAGAAAGAAACACAAACCAGCACGCTCTTCCTGCCTAGACTGCTGCTGGATGTCCAGCACTCAGCTCATACTAGAGTCTTCCCAGATTAGCCTGTCTCTGCTGAGCCCTGTTTGCAAAGAATAACCCATCAGATTTTGATTGATATGCCAAGAGGGTCTCTTGGAAACTCTTATGAAGCTAAAAATCAAACTTTTTCTCAGGAAAGAAAGGAAAAAAATGAGGAAAACAGGAAGGAAAGAAGAAAGGAAGGGAAGGAGGAGAGAAGATTAAAGTTCCATGGAACACAATTTGGAAACATTCTCTAACTTATATATTTGTATTTTATTCAAAAACTTTTAAGTCACTTGCTTATGTTTTTAATAACTACAGGGTCTTCAAAACAGCATTTCAAATCAAGAAATTAGATAATTTAGATTATTAGACTCTGCAGTAGACATTTTTCACTTTTTCTAGCTACATCTGAACACCCTTTTTGTTTTTAGGGGAATCCCACACCATGTGAATGTTAGTGGGGTATGGAACTCTGCATATCACTTGAGAAGCTGAAAAGAACAAACGTTGCCTCTCCATATCCCACCAAACCTGGGGTGTAGCTATATAAATATAACCTAGATTTAGCTCATCCCATCCTTCCACCCAGCACCTAGCTCTAAAGGAGTGTTGCAAACTTGAAGGGCAGTTACGAAACCATTCACGGCACAGTGCTGTAGCGGAGTGCAGCAGTGGAGACACCTTGGTTGGACGACTCTCTGGGGCATGGCACGCGTGAGCAGTATTCACTCAGATTCTACTTATTATCCATAATCCACACTGGGTTCTGCAGCCTTCCCAAAGATTCTGTGTGTTGCCCAATGCCTGTTGGATAAGGTCATTTTCTGCTAAAGTTCAAAAGTAAAACAGAGAATGTAAAATACAATTTAATCCATTAATCTTTCTAGTTTGTTGACATGTGACATCTCTTAGTTTTGATATCAAAAAGCCAAACAAGTTAGTATACTATATATATTATGTCTTGTTTTTCTGCTTGATCTGTATGACTTTCTATTGCTGAGCTAACAAACTGCCACAAACTTCATGACCTAAAACAACACAAAGTTATCTTACAGTTCAGAAGGCCGGAAGTACAAATATGGGTTTTTATGGGCTAAAATCAAGGTGTCAGCAGGATGACATTCTTTCTAGAGGCTCTGTGGGAGAATCTGTTTCTTGTTTTTTCCAGCTTCTAGAGGCCACCTGCATTCTTTGGCTCATGGCCTCTTCCAGCAATGCATCATTTCGGCTTTGGCTTCCGACCTCACATCTCCTCCTCCAAATCTGAAGTTCCTGCATCCCTTTCTCCCTTATACAGATGCATGTGATTACACTGAGATCTCCTGAATCACTCAGGATAATCTTTCCATCTCAAGATCCTTAATTACATCTGCAAAGTCCCTTTTGACGGTAAGGTGACGTATTCAGAGTTTTTGTGGATTAGAACTCTGGGAACCCATTCTGTCTATTGCAACATCCACCATAATTTTATGTAATTGTCTTTTTTCTTTTGGCAATTTCCAAGTTACAAGGTGATTTAGATTTAAAAAAGAAAGAATGCTTTATTTTTAACAGTTTCCTTTCTAATCTTCTAATTTTGAAAAACTAAATACATAACCAAAATATATGAGGTGTGTTGATGATTCTTAAGAAATTCCCAAATGTCCTTTGAGAACAGGAAATGAGCAACTTAATCATTTCAAACGTTGTTTACCTAAATGACCACAACTTGATGTACAGTTGGCCAACTAACCATTTATATAGCAGTGAATAGGGGGCGAGCTCTTTGAAAGGCTGGGCAGAAATTAAAACAAAAAGAGATTGCTCCTATTCTTGAAGAACATGTCAGTTAGTTGACAAGATCAGAAAAGAGATCATCTTCTCATCAGCTGCAGAAAACAGAGCTGTTGATAAAGTCCAGCTGCATAGCAACTTGGAGAATGTGGGTTTCCAAGGATTTTTCTACCAACCACTGGGTTGTCTAGTCTGTGCCTCTTATTGTTTTAGGAGCTGTTCAAATGACTGTAAACTTGGCCTTTTGAGGCATTTATAACTCCTAAGATGTTTAGACTCAATGGGATTTCAGTGGGAGCACTAGGCAAGTACACAGATGAATGACTGAAAATACCCACTGAGGCATGTGCCACTGACCATGTGCAGATGATCTGTCGTAAAGGATGCTAGAAATCCCCTAGAGAGCACCAATAGAGTAGCAGTCAGACTTGTGGTTAGACTTCTGCCAAGACACAGATAGAGTGTACATTTATTATTGTAGACAGGAAAGTTTGTATTTCCTCAGTGTTTACTGTGTCCTACAAGCTTTTCACAGGTTTTCTCATGTCATCCTTGCAATAATGCCTGTTTTAACAGATCAGGTAACAGGCTTAGCCAAGTCGAGTGGCTTCCTAGGTGTGGTGGAGTCTTTCCCTCACAGCACCCTGCCTCAGCCAAAGCGTGCCTTTAAGATCACCCAAATTTTGAGTCTTAATGCTCTTGAAGAAGAAAATATCTCATGAATTAATGATTCTAATGTGTATTGAAAAAAAATCACAGAAAACATCTTCCCTTTCTATTGTCTTAACTCACTGAGCTGAAGTGCCTGAAAGGTATGGATTACATTGGAAGGTGGAGAATGTTCTGTTTCAAATTCAAAGCAACCATCTCAGTGGCCTTTTCCCTGTGGCAGACCAGGATTCTTGTAATTTTTGTTTTAGAAAGAATATAATTTCTGTAGACTTCTTTTTTCCATCAGTCTTGAGTGTTGGAAACTCTCAAGTTCTCTTAAGAACTAATTCTTGATTTCCGAACACAACGAGGCGTAGAGGAAACCCTCTCATCTCCGTGGACTTAGTCCTGTGAGTGGACACCCGGGATAGAATAGTCGAACGCCAGTGCTGAAAGGGAGTCTAGAGATCATCGAAGTACTTTGTTTTTAATTGGTGGGGTAACAGGTAATCAGGGATAACCTGTGGCTGTCTGTGTGGTTTCGGAGCTGGGCCCAGAGGCCAGGCCTCCTGTCTTCAGGCCAACAGTTCAAGACACCACACTTTCTGCTGCTTTGCAGGACTGGGAAATGAGTGTGGCCTGCTTTCTTCCTCTCTCTTTTTCATTTTTTTATTTTGTTCTCTCTTTTTTTCTCCTTCCTTCCTTTCTTCCTTCCTTCCTTCCTTCCTCCCTTCCTTCCTTCCATGAAGTATGCATTTATTTATTCATTTTTTTTATTAAGTCACTGTTGTGGATTGAATTGTGTCCCTCCAAAATATATGTTGAAATCCTAAACTTCAGCACCAACTAATATGACTTAATTTGGAGATAGAGTCTTTGAAGATGTCCTCAAATTAAGATGAGGTCATATGTGGTTCATGTGGGCTCTACTCTGATTTGGCTGGTGTCCTTACAAGAAGAGGAGAAGACAAAGAACACAGGGAAAACACCACGTGACAGCTTGGAGTGAGGTGTCTTCAAGCCAAGGAATGCCAAGGATTGCCAGCAACACCAATAGCTAGGAGAAAGTCATGGAACAGATTCTACTCCGGAGCCTTCAGAGGGAGCATGGCCCTGTAGACACCTTCATTTTAGACTCCTGGCTTTCAGAACTGTGGGAGAATAAATTTCTGTTGTTTCAAGCCACCCAGTTTGTGATAATTTGTTACAGTTTTCCTAGGGAACTAATACAGTCACCAGACATTTCCAGAATTCAAGCTGCAGTGAAGTGCTTTGAGTGATGGGTGTGTGTGAGGGGAGGGGAGGACCAAACAGGTGACTAAGACACAGTCGGTGCCTCTAGGGTCTCACGGTCTAGCAGTGAAGTTAGGAGCCTTAGTGATTCCCCGACCTCACCCACAGGTGTCTCCATGTTTGGGACAGCAATCAAGGACAGGTGGCATCTACGGTGACATCTGTGTGTTAGACTTTTAATGCAGGGATTAATCACAAGAAAAACTGTGAGGAAAGGAAATGTTAATTAATCTTTAGGGTCAGGCAGTAATTGAGATTGTCCTCTGAGAACAGAAGGCTGAAATTTTAAATTATTAAAAAAGAGTGTTGGTAATAGCATGTAGTGTTCTGTTTTGAGTTATTTTGGGATCGTTCGCCAAGATGAAGACAACTGAAGAAATCAAAAAGAAGAAGCTGAGAAAGTTCTATCTGAACATACTTCCTGGGAAAAACGGGGTGCAGAGGTCGTCAGCTTCTCAAGGACCCCGATCACGTGGCACCTCTCAGCATCAACCCTTCCCAGCCTCTCTCACGTACTTAATACATCCTGTGGGGTGGCTTGAATTAAGCTGTAGTCACTTCCCCGGATGTAATTTCACATAGGGGGTTGAGCTGGTGAAGGGGAACCGCAGCGGCCCCACCTTTCGTGCCAGTGAACACACCCAGGCCAGCCTTGTCCCCTGAAGCCTAGTTCAAACCATTTCCTTTGTGGACTTTGGAGGAGATGATAAAGAGGAAGATGGAGGAAGAGTGGAAAGTCTGCAATACGGTAGAACAGCAAAGAGCAGCAAGGGCACGATGAGGAGACATTTGTCCCCAATCAGATGGTGGTGGTTAGCCTGCTTCCGCCCAGGGGACAAGTGGGGTCATGCTTGCACCTGGACAGGGCCTGACTTAGTACTTTCCAACATCGACTTTGTAAAATAACTAATGGGTAACTCCAATGTAACAATTAGCTGCCTGCTGACTGATAATTTCTAATTTAGCAGCTCTTAGTTTGGAAGAGGCTTGTAGGTCTGAAGGAGATAGAGAAAGGGGGAGAACAGGAGGCAGAATGACGCAGGAGGAGGCACCGCGGGCCTGCATCGGGGATTTGTCCAGATCAGTTCTTACAATTTATCTTTGCATAAAGAAGTCTTTTTAGACATATTTTCCTAATTGCCCTGCCCCCATGAAATTTTAATGCCAAGATACATTATATATCTATTTATGTACGGTACACATAGCTGTGCTTTATACAGTAAAAAGTAAGATCTCCTCTCATCCTCCCCCACAAGAAGTAATTTTCCCTCCTTGGGGACAGCATCGCCCCCACTGAGAATTCATGGTCTGGACGAGAACTGACTCCAGGGCCTAGGAATTCTCGAGCTGGGACAGAGGTCGAGGTACCCAGCATTGTACACAGATGGGCTTATGAATCTGACAGCCTTGGCCTGGAAGGCCACTGCAGCTACTTCCTAATTCTGTGACCTTGGGCAACTTACATAATTTTATCTTGAGTTTTAGTGTCCTCATCTGTTTTATCTATATTAAGGACTATTTAGAGTAAAAGATAAAGAAAGTTAAGCACTTTGCACATTGCTTGACACTTAGTCCATAGTTGGACTGGATGTTCTTTCTAGCTGTTTGCTGGGCTGTCTTGCCTGTTCCCTGCTTAGACCAGCAAATGAAATGGGGTAGGCGATAGTTAGGCCAAACAGTTATACAAATGTGAGCAACTAATTTGCAAAGATTTTTTTCTGCTTGAAGAATCTTCTTCAGAAAAAGCACAATAACCTCATTCTCGGAAGGGATTTGCTGCCCTGGGAGGCCTGGGCCATCGGGGAAGCTCTGTCTTTGCGTCCTCTCGGCAGCCCGTCCTTACACAGAGAAGAGGCTGCGGGTTGCCCTTGGCTCCCCAGATACTCTGGAGAGATACAGCCAGAATGTAAGGAAATTCAAAGAGCCAAATGGGAAAAATACATTTTTTACATCTTCTCTTTTTAGAGAAGAAAAGGAAAGGCATAAGCCTTCAAAGTGTTTTTAAAAAAAAAAAAGCAGCAACACAACAATTCATCTGTGGTAGTTTAGTTTCTAAATGAGGTGTTTAAATATAATCAGCTTTCAATTTTTAGGAGACGATAATGATACTTTTGGATAATCCAGGACTCTTGCTTTTTTTTTTAACCTATAAGATGTCGAAATTTTTGCCATATTCCAAGGTCTTAAAGTCTGAGACCTGGAAGGACTTTAAGGGAACAACTCCAGTTTTTTGACAAATTAATTGAAAAAACGGAGACCCCCACCAAAGAGGTTAAATCAGCTACCCAAGGTTATGCGGCTAGTGAATGGCAGATTGATGGACATAGCCAGGTTTTCCAATCTCAAATCCACTGGTCTTTTTGTTCCAAATTAGAAGTTAGTAAAGCTGGGACTTGGAAAAAGCACAGGATGTGGAGTTCAATTGACTGGGACTCGAGTCTAACTCCACCACTTATCAGGTATGTAGCTTTAGAAAAATCAGCTAATCTGATTTTTTAAGACAAATAATAGCATGGTGAAAGAGCAAAATTCTGCCCATTTTGAGGAGCAAAAATGCACACCATAGCTGCTTCATCAATGAGAAGTTATCTCAAACTTCAAACCCAGGTCTATTGGTTCCCAGAATATTGGCCCCTTTGGTTGCATGCCTGTGCAATGGGTCTGAACCATTGTAATACATGTGATGCCAAGAAAGTCTAATCAATTTTTATCCCAGTCAGATTTTATCATATAAAGTTTGTTCAAGATCATACATTATAAGAAAAGTGCATATTAAAAAACCAAAATGGTATCTCACTTTTCCTATTGATTAGCTTGGCAAATTCAAAGGTTTGATAATAAAGTGTGTTGGCAAGTATTTGTGGAAACAGGCACACCCATGGTTTGGAGTATGAACTGGTATCACCTCTTTGGAGAATGATTTGGCAAATATCTATCGCACTTTAAAGTGCACGTATTATCTGACCCAGGAGTTTCACTTTTACAGATACGTCCACACACATCCAAAATGCATTATCATTGCAGCATTATCTGCTGTAGCAAAATTTGTACACGACTTAAACATACGTTTAAAAAATTAGTTAATTAATTATGGTACATCTATACAATGCAATTTTATACAGCATCGAGAAGAATGAACCAGCTCCACATATATTTCTCTGGAAACATATCTAAGGTGTATTGTTAAGTGAAAAAGAAAGACGTATCCTATGATATGGTTTGTGATATAAAGGGTGTAGATACATATATGCTTACACATGTATAGGCTGTCTGTGGAAGGATACAGAAGAAATTCAGGAAAGGGGAATTGGGGAACTGAGAGACAAGAGTGAGAATGAGATTACCACTCAGAATACCCTTTGGAACCTTTTGAGATTTGCTCTAGGTACATGTATTACCGATTTTTAAAAATAAGCACAAAGCCAAAAGAAAGTCTAGCCAAGCAAAATGCTTGTGGTCTCCACTGCCCTGTGGCCCATCCACTCTAGTTTGCTTGGCTCATCCTCTGTGGCTCTGCAACCTCTTGGATCCTCACATTGGCTCTCTTGATTCCTGATACCCACCGGCAGCCTTCCTTGTCCTGACAACTCATTTCAGACGGGCTCGTCTGGCTTCCGTCGCTGGCACCCTCTCTTGGACACGAGGCTGTCTGGCTCCATGTGCACGGCTTACTGCAGCCCACCAAGTCCTGGCCAGGCCAGCCAGGTGGCAAAATGGCATGTGCACCTTCTGGCATGGACAGTGTCTGGACACTGCCTAGGCACAAGGAGACAATGGTCCATGTGGCTGTCCATTGTAATGATGGGTACATAGGGTTGCCTATGGCCAACATTTTACCTTTGATTGGCCCAGGAGATCTGGGTTCCTTCATTTGCTTGTTTCCTCATTGGTTGATTTGTTGGTTCTTTTGTTCATCCATTCAGTCAATACTTCTGAATGAGAGAAACAGAAGCTACAGTCCAATGGGATTAGTGTTAAGAGTGTGCCTACAGATTTCATATCCCTCCATTTCCCTCTTCTCCAACCCAATGGATGACTTATTAATAGATTTTATTATATCCTGTTAGCATGAGACTTAACAATTAAACCCATTTCTAGCTGAATATGTTGTATGAACAGTGGCAACTTCTGGGAGTTGCCATAACCTCCCTTTGACCCTCACTGACCGGAAGGATCTACAAGGTATAACAAAGACGCATTTAGTTTAATGACATTTACAGATGAGCGTTATTTCCCTTGGCTGATTTTTTTTTTTTAACCAGTAAAATTCTTATCAGTGAGGCTTTTCAGTATTTCAGTTCTCCCAGAGGGCATCTTGGGGAGAACAATGAATGCCTATGAGGCAATCGACCACTTTCTGTCTTCAACCACCTGGGACCTGGGGTGCAGTCAGGAGTGCTGCCAGGAACCCCATCAATATCGAAAATGCCTCTGGCTTGATTAAGCTTTGGAAATGCCTCCATTGATCCTATTCAAATATTTATTGAACATTTACCACAGACACAGTATACTAATTGACCTCCGAAAAGTCACCTTTGCCCAAAGCCTGGGAGGGGGAAGCACACAGGAACACTGGGTGGAAAAAGGAAATTCCTCATGGGGTGACTGACAAATGGGCTGGCTCAGCTCCAACCAGAGAAGGATCCAGGAGAAAAAGCCATTAAGTCCCAAATGCTCATACGGTTTATGGCTCCTGTTATTAGCTAGGTGATGGTCTGACCTGAATGGGTATCCAAGAAGTAAAGAAAGTCTATACAGTGGCAGCAGGTATGGACAATGACCTTCACAAAATGACCTTTTGGAGACACCATCTTGAACAACCTCCCAGGAGAAAGCATTACAGTCTCTTTCTTGAGTTGTCCCATGGACAGCTTTTTTTTTTTTTTTAATCAGACAGTATTAAACTTAGTATTTAAGAGTGCAGACTCTGTAGACACACTAACTACCTGGGTTTGGATCCAGGCTCTAACTCTAAGTGTGCTTAACCTCTCGATGCCTCCTGATCCTCATCTGTAAAATGGGGATGTGATAGTACCTACCATATATATGGGTGTTTGGGGACTAAATGAGTAAAGCACTGAGATGGTTCCAGAGCCATAGTAAGTACTTAAAAACATAAACAGTTAACCATCGCAAGTTTTGTTCTTACGGAAATGACCACGACTTCCAATGAGTGGGATTGTTAACTTGCCTAGTTTTGAATTTTGTACTTGTATGGATAGTAAAATTTTCGTGCTGCAAAATACTGTCTTTTTCCTTTTTGTGGCTTTGCTTTGCTGTCCTTTCCACATCATTTTTTGATCTCAGAGAATTCATACAAAGTGAGCCACATGATCTATAGTATCCAAGATGTGTTACTGAGTGTATGCGGGCTCCTTCGGTTCAAAGCAGAGCCATTGTTATTGGCTTAAAATGTCACAAAGATGTTGCAGCTGAAAATTCCTGAGCTCATGAATGACTGGTCTCCGATTTTTCCTACCTCTTACCACAAATATCATTAATAATGACTAACTTACCTCTCCAAAAGCCTGCCTAAATTATCTTTTCCATGAACTTGTGTTTCATTGTATTATTAATAGTTTTGAAATAACTTCACGAAATACAAGTTCCTCATGTTTATTTAAAATGGTTTGCATTTGTATACAAGTTCACATTGCCTGAGGAGAAAGTCAGACAAAGACCTTGTCAACAACAACACTAGCAAGACTTTTTGAGTTTGCCTTCAAAATAGTGATGGCTATCAGGAATATGTCTGTCCCATTCTGTCACTTGCAGAACTTCAGTAATAAACAAATTGTCATTGTACTTGCCCTTTTTTCTGTCCCCACAATATTTCTTGTCCTCTGAGTTGACCCTGAATAACTTTTGAATAAATTTTATTTTTGAAATTGAATAGCAGTTCGAGCATATGGACCTATTCAGACTTTTGTAACATTCCATTTCCAAATGATTTTCTGTCAATTCAGTTCAAGGTGCAAATCAAATCTAACCTTTGTGATAATGAAAAGAACTGAAGAAAAAAGCCTTTTCTTTAAAGGACTTTCCACTTGAAGGCCAATAGTAATTTTTAGCGAACACACCCATGGTAATGCTTTTTTTTTTTCATAATCTATTTTGCTTAAGTGAAAATGAGGGAGTAATTTCAGTTCTTTTGCCCAGCTCCGTGCAGTGGAAGAAAGGTCCCATTTTAACTCAACAGCGGCCGCTCCCTGATAGCAGCAGATTAGTTCTTCATCAGCACCTCTAGGTGGCAGTGCAGCCCAAGACAACGTTCTCCGTCCGACGCTTCCTCCCCTCCCCCTCTATCTGGGTTGGCAGCACAGGTTGGATTGGCATGAAGGGAAAATAATCATTAAAAATAAATTCAATCAAAAGAAGTAGGTTATTATAGTGGCACATTGGAACTGCTTTAGTTAGAAATCTGTCAGCCTTCCATTAGAAATGTTGTTTGGGAGGAGTTTGCCACTCAGCTGTGAAAATGTGCTAGAGGTTAAAAGTGACACTCTCTGGGACACAACCTTGTAGCCTATTTATTCCCGAGAAGTTTGATTTCAGATAGTGCGGTGGCTTTGAAGCAGCGCGCAAAGACACACAGATGGATTTGTTTTGCTTAAGGCAATTCATAACTGTTTTTGTAATACTGAAATATGTTATGACCCAATGACAATATTGAGGTTTCATTGGCTACGCCAGAGTACACGTCCTTATTAGGATTTCAAGATTAAATCCTGAAAAATATTGTTGAGAGAGTAGGGAGAATATGATTAGAAATTGCTAGCCGGGCGTGGTGGTGTGCACACGGAGTCCCAGCTACTCAGGAGGCTGAGGCAGGAGGATGGCTTGAGCCCAGGAGTTTGAGGCTGCAGTGAGCTATGATGACACCACTGCACTCCAGCCTGGGAGACAGAGCGAAACCCCATTGCTAAAGAAAAAAAAAAGAGAAAAGGAAAAGAAATTGTTCCTTAGTAAAAAATTTAGATAGGCTTAGCAATAACCCCCATCCCCCACCTTATCCGAGGCCAATCCCGTCTGAAGCCGCGCGCTCCCCCACCGCCACATGAGGAGTCCCCGTCCATGAACACTGACATCAGGTTAAGTCAGGATGGGTTATGCTGTGTAACAAGTGAGCCCCAAATCTGAGTGATTTAATGCTACCACACTGTTTTTCTCACTCATCAAACATGCCTATCTGGGGCCGCAGGAGACTCTGCTGCACGCCCTCCCGGAAGCACCGCCATCTTACGAGCACGGCCCGGAATAAGAGAGCCAAGGTCTTCTCTTCTGAGCTCTGGTCCGGAGCTGATACACGTCACTTCCGCCCTCAGGTCATCAGTCACGGCCACTCACAAGGCCTCGCTTCGCGGCACGACAGTGGGGAAGCGCTGGGTGGGCGTCTCGGCCTTCATCGAAAGTCACGTCAGCTCTGCGCCTTACGAGTCTGTGCTTCTGTTGGGGGCGCTATCTTGTTTGCTCTTTCATGTCCTCAACCGTCAACACCAAATCCTGGTGGATTCCTGAAAAACTAAATGTCGTGGAATACTCAATACTCCTTAAGGATCCCATTAAGGCGCAGGTTTATGTGATTTTTTTTTTTCTTCTGTGAAGCCTCCTTCTTTTCTAGGCAAAATTAATTGCTTCTCTGTGCTTTGAAGGCACTATGTTCATGCCGATGGCTTTGCGTTTGTCACACACCCACTTCGTTGCCACTCCATCGCTTCTGATAGAGTACAGTCTCCTCAATGGCAGGTAATCGTTTCTACCTGTTGTTATATTTGTGATGCCTAAAAAGATAGACCAAAAAAAAAAACAACCGAATGCATGAAAAAGATTGTTCTATGAAAAATAATGATAAAAATAATATTTTTGAGCTCTGTGGATTCCAAATGCTAATTCAGTTTCTAACCTATAAAATATACATAGATGCCTTGTCTCTTTCAATTGCTATAGTAATTCTATGAGGTAGGTGAGAAAACTCCATCTTACAGAGGTCAAATAACTTTCCCAAATTCGTGAGGTAGAAGTGCTAGAGCTGAGATTTGAATCCAGGCCTCTTTGACTGCAAAGTTGTATTTCTGAACGCTTATGCTAAATGCTATAGTGACATATCCTGATACGCACGTTTTGATAACAGCAACAAAATAATTGCAAACATAATTATGATTGAAAGAAAAGTGCACCGTGCCAAATAGTGTCAATTTGGAGTGGAGCTTCCTCTGAATGACAGGAGACTGGATTCTATTTCTGGTGCCAATTCTACCATTTAATAGTTGCACGACTTTGGGCAAGACTCTTCACTTTGCCTTACCCCAGTTTCCATATCTTTAAATTGAGAGTTAAATCCGGATCGTTACTTTTCAACTTTACTGTGCCTACTGGAAATCTCGTTAAACTGCAGATTCTGATCCAGTAGTTCCCAGGGCCCTGAGATCCTGCAGTTGTAACAAGCTTCTTGGTGATGCAATTGTTGCTGGTCCATGAAGCACCTTTTGAATAGCCAGGAGCTGGGATGATTGTTAAGGCTTCTTGCTTCCTGCTTTTGTGAGGACTTAAGAACTCTTGCATTGAACTAATTCTTAATTTAAATAATTGGCATAAAATAAATACAGCAATGGATTTGGTCATCTTAACATACAGATATTTGATTATTCACCCCAACATTCATTCTCCCTTCTTCCAGCAGCAAATCTAGAGTTTCTCTGGAGATTCTCTCCAATCCTTAATCCATGTGCTTCAGGTGAAATTGGGAGGCTGCAGTGTTTAAAATTTTCTGCCCACAACAATTGGTTCAGAGAGTGTCATGATATAGACTGAAAGCCACTAAAATATAATTCAGTGTATTCCTGGGAATTCAAGGAGAGAGACAGAAGCTTTTTCCTGCAGGATTTGAACTCAGAATGACTAGAGCTGCCATAGCCATGTTACTTTACCACCATGAGGATAGTAAGACATGTGGAGAAACTGCATCCAAGATGTGGAGGGAAAGAAGGCAAGTCCCGGGGAAATCTTTTGAGCTTTACCTGTAATAGTAACTAGGCAGGCCCAAGTATACATGGTTGATACATTTATTAACATGTGTGGGTGTGTGGGTGTGTGTGTGTATACACTTCCATTGTGTGATTGACCAATTAAATGCTTATCACCTGTGTAGGTCCAATCTCCTCCCTGGTAGTGGGGGTTGGGCCCTGGAATCTGAGCTCAGCATTGGAGATGATTCACGAGTCAGAATTCGCGGCTGAAGATATCACTAAAAGCCAAGCAGAAAATACAACAGAAACATGGATGAAATGGGAGGCAGGAAATGGGAAATGGGAGGGAAGCCACAGAACCACACTGGAGATACAAGGCCACAGCCTGAGGGCTCGAGGGATGAGGTTGGAGCCTGGAGAGAGGCTCTGAGCTGCCGGAATCTGGCTGGGGTCTCTTCCGCAGGGCACGTCTGGCCCCTGGAGTGGGCGAGGGAGGAACCACGAGGTGTGCCAAGCCAGGAGGACATAGAAGGAGGTTGTGCTGCTCTCAGGCCTTAATAAGGCAAAGACACAAACTACAGACTGAAATTTGTTTTGGTTAGTAAACTGTAGCTTGTGATGGCTGTGTGTGTGTGTGTGTGTGTGTGTGTGTG
>NW_012139080.1:3363322-3501702 GCF_000956105.1 Propithecus coquereli | reverse complement strand
TTCCTTTTCCACTCCCGCAAACATGGTTGCTTCAGCATATTCTGAAATCCATGTTCCTGTGATTGTTTTTGTCCTGCTTCAGTAACTCTGGAGCATTTATCCATGTAATAGCATGGTCTTCCGCTCCACTGCTTATATAGCCCTCATGCCTCAATGAATTTGCTTGATGGGATGCAGACAAAATGCTGCTTAGTATATTTTATGTATTTAAATGAATATTTATAGCAAACAAAGGAGGCAGACATTTTAAAAAAGATATAATCATTTTGAGGCAAATGGCTAATTAAGTTTTTATCATATATAATAACTTACATCCTGTACACCCATTTGCCTTATAGGACAGTATGTTGTGCCATATTTGAATAAGTAGTGCATACTGACATATTGGTTTATTAATAAACCCAAACACATCCTAAAATATGATTTCAAGTTACTGTCTTGGATTGATTATTCTGCAGTAGTCATTCACATGTACAAAGACGTAGGTATAAAGATATTCTGAACAGAAAAATTTTGATTGATTGAGGAAAATTAGACAAAAAATGTATCAAAAGGATGCCCACTTTATGGTACAGACTCATCAGTGGAGTATGATACAGTTGCTAAAAAAGAGTGAAATAGATCTATACTTGCTGACCAGGAAGGATTTCTAAAAATAAAGACAGTTTTCATGTTAGGTATATATAATGTAAACCCATTTTTATTAAAATATTAATCATAAAGATAATATATTTTACATTGTATTCTTATAAAACTATGGAGGAAATTGTACCAAATTGTTGTCACTAATGAAGTAAGATAGTGGGTTACTGCCCCTTTCTAAAATTATTTCCGTATAATTTTATTTTGGAATTTATTTCATAATGAGAAAAGCAAAGTAAATGTTTTCTTTCAAACTTGGTGCAGATAGAAATAATTCTGGCCTAACATTGGATACCTGACCACGAAAAAATGAGCCATAAGGAGAAATGAAGCAATTTCTATTGATGTTTATGGAAGACAGGAATAGTAGACCTTTCACCACGATAGAAATTTTTGAACTTCCAGCCTAGCAGGGAAGTTAGCAGGAGCAAAACCAACTCATCATCTTAAAGATGATGAAAATGAGAGATTGGCAGGGTTAATGTCCGTCCTGAGCTCATGCTGTCAGATCTTGATGAGAAGGCAGAAGTGAAATCGAGACTCCCCTACCCAACCCTCTCTCCACGAATATCTCCTTTCCAGTGTAAGGTTTAATACCACCCGAGTTTTGGAATATTTCTGCGATTGTATTTGAAAGCTAAATAATTCCTTAGTTTATTAGCTTAAGCATCCTGAAATACCTGTGTCTTCATTGCACATACTTTGTTACTGTGCTGCATGTTCTGGTTTGGCGTGTGGGAAATGAATTAATCCTGACCCTTCTTTGCACCCGATGAGGCAGGGAGGCCTTCATTTTCCAGATGAAGAAACTCTGCACCAAGAAGGTAAGTGATGTGTCCAGGGTCACATGTTGGGTCAGCAGCAAAGTTGTTAACCATCAAGTCTGGATTGGAGGGTTTTAACTCAGACGTGTTCTGTCCTTCTGCATGAAAAACAAGTCCTGAAAGTCCAGAACACTTGCTGTCGACTCACAGAGTCTGGTATTTTGGGACTCCAAGATTCAATTTTTGTAATAAAAAAGAGAGAGAAAATGACAAAGTTAGAAAAACAGATATATAACAGCAGGGACATTAAAGGGATAATTAACCCCTTGCCACTGAGCCTAGATTTACATATCTGTGATAAATGTAGTACTGATAAAATGCTTGTACGTAAGCCATCTATTTCTATTTTATGAGAAAGACACAGAAATACTCTTTTTGTCTGCTTTGTTCCTATGAAAATGTGCACAGCGTCTATAGAAAGGTTTTAGATTTGCCTATCTCAGGCTTGTATGATGTAGCAATGAATTTGTTTTTATTGGATCATTCTGTGCATCAGAATATTCCAGTTATGTGTTCGACATCTAAATTAAATCCTCCATTAATTCAATGGGAAAGAGTCAGATAAGGTGAATCACATTATCCAGACACTCCTGTGACACTCACACCCTTGATGAACCTACTGGGACTCTCAATTTATCAAGTGCACTTGTGAGAATTCACAAGCAGGTTTCTCACCCTTTAGGTCTTTTGGGGAACTCTGTTTATACATGCAATTAATTTTGGTCATGTGCTTCCCTATGAAACACACATATTTATAGTAAAAATGGTTCTTTGTTGGCAGGATGACCTAAATCCCTCACTCCCTCTACCAAGGCAGACACTTGGTAATCAGAGAGATGCCATGAACTTTGCACCAGTCATCATTTTAGTTGTCTCCAGGAATTTATATTAATTTCTGTCAAATATAAGCTGACTCAGAAAAGTAGCAAGTGCACCTTCAGGTTAGTATGGCGAGGGGGAGCTATTTGAGTGTCGGGTTGAACTTGGGCTTACAAGATCAGTCCTATGAGTTGCTTCCTAGGTTGGCTGTGGCTACAGAGGGTAGTCCTGGGATACTCCAGACCTGGTGGTCTCCAGAAGATGACTTACAATGGAGAACAGCTGTGTTTGTGTCCAGTTCCTTAGGAAGAACTGCCTCCCCCCATTCCACCTCCTTCTTCTAGTAATGCTGGTGGAAGACGTGAGCAGAGTGCAATCACACTTTCCTCTCAGGAGGAGTCTTTCTTCCAACTGAGTCTGTGGAAGCCTCCTTTGGTGCTAGCTGCAGCCAAAGGCAGATGAGTATAGAGAACATGAATGAGCTGGTCTGAACCTTGGTCATTCTGTGGATGGGTGGCAGGGTGGGAGTTAGCTGGGTGTGTCCCAAGGGAGGGCTGGGACATTCATAAGGAAGGCTTAAAGAGGATACTGCAGGAGAAGCTGGGAGGGGATTTGGGGAGCAAGGGGAAGTCAAACATGAGGAAGAATTCAGAAAGTATGTGTGTAAGGTTGGAGAGGGGGAGTACCCTCCAAAGACCTTTTGTCAGTGCCTTTTGTCAGGGGCTATAAAGGGGAAGGGGTCTAGGCAGAGAAACTAGTGTGAACCAATATAAAAAGTGTATAGTAGAGGTAGGATAACAGCTTGTGGTGACTAGAAAGATGGTGAATGGTTTGGGAGAATGACCAGAAAGGTAAATTGAGACTGATTGTGAAACTTACTGTGAAACTTATTTGGCATCTGTTCTTGAAAAATAGATTCTAATAGGTGTATGCTAGAACCATTTAGAGTGACCCATTTGCCTTTTGGCCAGAATTACCTACCACATCATTAATAAAATATATCATCAAATTGTGAATACAAATAGAGAGGGGGACACGTTTTTTTGTTGGCGAGCCTTGCTTTGCTAGAATAATACCGTTTGCATAGCGCTGTATACAGATCTTTTCAGCGCTGGTTATCTGCACAGTAGAAGTAGTTAGTTTAGTTGTTATCCGTTTTACAGGTGACTCAATGGAGACACAGAAGAACGCTGGCATTTCCAAAGCTACAGGGAAAATTAATGGTGAAACTAGAACAAGAATCAAGACACCTCAGCCCCAGTTTCGTATCCTTTCCCATGGACCTGCTCTGTCTCATATTACTTTAGCCAGAATCTTGTCCCTGGGAAATAGTTCTCTCCTTCCTCACTGGTTTCACAAACACGCAAGAAAAGTGTAAATCATTTGAGTGACAGGGTCACCTGGTACTAACAAGAAACGACTTTGGATAATTTCTTCATCTCCGCCGTTCTCAGTGGGATGCATTTCCTCTCTCTCCGTTTCACTCCCACTCTCCCCCCACCTACCAGCACACGGGTCGCCCCTCTTCATTACGGAGAAGTACTGAACCCAGCTTAATAGTGTGCTTTGTATAAGGTCTAGATTAGATTTATTTTTTCCTTCATAGAAAAAATAATCACAGAAAAGAGTATTTCTTTTAATTCAGGGCATAGCTTGTCACATCTAGCTCAAGAAGCACTAGCTGAAATTATTTATTATGTCTTATCTGGGCCCTGCAAAAAAAAAATTAGACACTGTTTTGAAACATCATTGACTTTGATCTTTCTTTTTTTGGTGGAGAGTTGTCATTAATTTATGCAATTGTCAGGATTGGCAATCAAGCCGCTTCATGTTTGAGTGTACACTCTGTAGAGTGAATTCTTTTTGGGTATCATAAGCCTGTAGGATTTAGAAATATGTAATGACAGAGATGATCTGCTCTTCTATTTATTTTCTCTCTTTCAAGAGAGTTTGTTATTTTACAAAGGAAGACTGCAGTGCAATCTATTTCATTCCATTTTGATGGTAGCCTCCCTTTGTACAACATATCAATTTTAAATGATACAGATTCCCTTCCCCCATAAATGCATAAACCTTTCAAGCTCAGAGAGTCTAGCAGACAACTGAGAACGCCTTAACTTTCCTGAGCACAATGCTATAATTAAGGAAATGTGGACTTTGGAGATAATCATTATTTCTTCCATATGCACATCTAGCCTGGGATTTTGCCGCCTACTATGTTTCCTTCTTAATGACAATGGGGAGGCTTCCATGTAATTGAAATTGCCCCCTTTGAAGAATTGATGTGTTAAGTGATCATGTAATCTCATGATGAGCTAGTAATGGAGAGATGAAGAGAATTTCTATACTGGCACAAAGTGGAAATAAATAGACAGTAAATTTCTGTACCGCTCTGCAAGTTTGTGCTGTGGAATTAAGGTAGCTAGGTGTTGTCCATTAATGCACACATTTAAAAAGAAGCTTCTAGATTATTTTCAGTAGATCCTCAGTAGATTGCAATCCTACTCCATGGACTCAGCCACTTGGGGTGAAGGACCATGTGTATGTACTTATGTCTATGCTGGGAGTGGGAGTGTGAAGTGCGTTGCTCAGCTATTTCTACAATGTGTTGCATTTTGAGCATCCCCAAACTTGCTGACAGGTCTATGGGTCTGGTGCACTTTGATTGGCTGAGGCTGGACTTCGGGCTCCAGGCTCCACACTGTGGCACAGGTTGGATTTAGGTCGTTTGCACTAGTTTCTCATCCTCCTTGCACCAGCAACTATCCAGAGCCTGCCCTTCATATGGCAAATGGCAGGAATGTAAGAGAGCAAATGGAAATAAGTAACACCACTGAAGGCACCAGCGCTGAACTCTCTCACTGTCTCTTGCTCATGTCATCCATTGGCAAATTCTATCGCCTAGTTCAACACAACTGCAGCAGGGCATGAATTCTAAGTCACATAGCAAAAGGCATGGATGCATAGAATTATATTATTTATAATAATTGCAAATAATGATTTAAGCTGTCTCAAGGCCAATTGTCTTTATTCCTACAAGCTTCTCAGGTGGTTCTCATGGTCCTCATCCTTGAGACGTATTGGACTATATCTTGTCTACTTTTTCAGTCTCTTTGCTCTCAAATTCTCAATACAACAGTAAATGTTGAACCATTAATAATGAATTCCCTTCAAATGAAGACGACAAAATGTGCTGTGAGAGGGGTGTCTGCTCTCTGGAGGGTCCTGTTTGTGCCTCGGGGGTTTGTTTATGGATGCATATAATTAGGATACATATAATAACATATACATATAAAACGTATAACATGTATATAACATATACATATAAAACATATAATGTTTATGGATACATATAGTAACATTAGAAGAAATGTTTAGATTTTTGTCTCAGTCACCAAATATGTTTTAGAAAATATGTAGGTCTCGTTGTTGTAAAAGAGCCCACATATCAGCAAGCCCTCTCTGTCACGGGCAGGAGGGAGAACTACCACCTCCTCCCCCAGCACCTTCCACGCTCTTCTCACTCCTGGGTATCTGGCCAGTTAGCACACAGCTACCCCAGGTGAAGGCTGGGGCCCTGCAGAACCCAGAGCTAGTGTATGTCTTGGGAGAGCTACTCTCAGTTTCCATTTTGCATGAGTACGGAGTTGTGTTCAATTCTGTAGGAAAGAATTTAGGTATGGAATGCATTTAACATTAAATTCAAATATGAGAATGTGCAGTACTTTTGCCTCAAGAAACACTTCAAAGTTCACATTCTTTTGAAAATGTTTCTATATGTTATAAAGGAAAAGAAAAGACAAAGGGTTAAAAAAAACTCTCTAGGTCTTTCTTGTCTGGTTTTGTGTGTGGCCCTGTTAAGTCTTACTGTACTCTTTGCTCCACATACTCAATTTCTTTTATTTTTACATTGTCTGAAGATAAGTGTTTTTATGGGACAGATTACTTGACATAGGAACTGTCCACTAAGCCTTGAAAACATGGCCATTGAGTTTGTATATGAGTTTCCCTTCTGGTGAGCTTTAATCTGCTTTCTTAATCTTAAGCCCCAAATTACCTTTATGAGTTTCACAAATACTTTTGGATTCTGTAATAATTTTGATTCAAATACCTGGATACAGAGATGGAGAAATGAAGGTAGCCAGAAGACTGAGTCCCTCAGCTCAGCCCCTTGCACCAGGTTTGTTTTCTAGGGAAAAAAAGATCATTTATTCATGAAACACACCTCAAAGGAGAGTGAAAGGCACACAGGCTGTCCTGCCGTCTTCAGGGTGCGAACTGCTCTTGGTTTTCTGGAAGACCGAGCACTAGACAAGGCGATTCTCTGAAGGAGGGCACAGCAGCAGCGTCTGTCAGTGCTGCAGAGCCATCCTCAGATAGCTTTGCTGACACCTGACATTCCAATGGCTGCCAAAGGGGAAGAACAAATTGAACATGTTCTTGGAATTCATGCAAGACATCTCTGAGGATGCCCAGAAAGTACTGGGGGAGACCTAGTATGTGCATACATAGGAGACTAAAGTGCTCCAAAACGACAGAACTGTAAACCAGCAAATTTTTGCTTACTGACATTTTTGGAATTTTATACCCAAAAATGGGCGAAAACCAAGCCAATTCAGGGCACTCACAAATTGACAGATGTATTTGGCCAAATGGATATGTTAAATAGCAACTGTTGAGTTTCTTGGCCTCATCCAAATAATTCTCCAATGAGTGTTTGGTTGGAGTATCGGTTATCTGCCCCATGGAAGCAACTTCACGCCCCTCCTTCTCTGTCTTACCACCATATAGTTCTTTGTTCTGAGTTCCTTCCATTCCATGCTCCTGCTCTCCTTGCTGATACAGCCCTTTTTTTGGAGATGATGTGTCTAGTTCCTACCTCATTCTTTGGTATTTCACTAAAACACCTGTTATCGGACCCCAGGAATAGGGAGATTTATTTTTTGCCTGGTTGGAGCTAGGCATTTTGTGGGCTCATTCCTTTCCTTGGTGTGCAATGTTCTGAGCCCAATACTTTGAGTGTAGTGATCTGAGACATTGCCTTAAAGTCTGGCCAGCTTCCTGGTTTAGAAGACTTACGTTGGCCACAATCCTTAAAGCAGCCCTGTAAGAACATACTAGGTATAGTTCTAATATGTCTTAACATTTCGGAATGAGGTAATTTTGGGTATTTTTATGCCATAGACATCATGGAAGCCACTTTTCAAATGCATTTCATTAACTGACTCATATTTCTGCAATATAAATTTTGTAACATCTTGCCCACAAATTAGGCTGAGTTTTTAGACTGCCTTCAAATCATGCAAAAGGGAGAGGCTTGCTCCTACAGGTTTTTAGAGAAAGTCATAGGAAACGTACTTTTTAAGTAGCATCAATGCTGAAAGAGTTATCCTGGAAGGATAAAACATTTTCAAGGTTTTCCTAAGTGCTCCTTGAGACAATGGCACCTCAGTGATTGAGATTTGAACTCCTGTGATCTGTTTAATACTGACAAGGTTATTCTGAGGGCTTTGAGCTCTCAAACATGAGCAGCATTTCATTACCCCAGATTTTAACAGAACTTTTGAAATGCCAATGGTTTGCCTGCTGTTCTCAAGCTTGGTGAAATATAGCCCGGTCCATCGGGTCAGAGGACCTTACCTTTGAATGTGGCCCTCCGTGAATGTGAAATGCTAAATCTTTATAGCTGGAGTATTTGAAGCGGCCTTTCTGTCCTTAATTAGCGGATGCTTTCTCTACCACGGACTACCTGGGACCCACGTGATAAAGAATTTGCCTGACTCGCAGGGGGCCTGGGTGAGGCATTATCCATCACAGTGTGTTAGAAATGAAAGATTGAAGAAAAGATGATTAAAGCCCCAACGGCTGCCTTCACAAATGAACTTTGGGAGGAAAAGCAGTTTTAGTGTAAATGTGGCAAGTCTTCATATTGGAGCTTGATGAAATTAAAGGCAACGCCAGGTGATATAAACCATTGTTGAATCTTTCTTTTATTAAAACCGGGCTAAAACAAGGAGTAGAAATTTGTCAGGTGCAGTAATTACTTTGGTACTTTACTGATGAAAGCTGTCTTGGGCAAAGCCCTCCTCTCATCTATTTTCCATTTCCTCTGAGTTCTACTTTCAGCTGCTAAGGAAGAATAAATACAAGATGAGGTGAGGGAAACTTCACAGCCCATCTATTTATGGATTAAATCTTTCTAAGGGCAACAGAGGTGGTTATTTTTCTCACTCAGTTGCCCTGAATTACTACCTTGAGAAAATTTCTAGATTATCTGGCCCTTAGGAGAACACAGAAACGTACATGTTGGTGACCATAGAAACAGGAAGAAAAAAAAAAAACCTGGTGAGACAACATTGGCTGCAGGTGTAAATAATATAACCTAGGTATGGCAGCTGGGGCAGGAGAGAGGACGAGGATCCTGGGGCATTGAGAGTAGGATACAAGAAACTGATAAGGAAGAAATGACAAATCTCTTAGGTCATCTCTGCTCAAAGAGTGTGGTCTTTGAAGAACCATAAGCCCCACCTGGGAGCATGTTAGAAATGCCCAATCTCAGGCCCTAGACTCTGTAATTTAATGAGATCCCCAGGTGAGTTAGATGAACATTAGAGTTCAAGAAGCTCTGGTCTATAGACGGCCCTTAAACTGAGTGATACTAAAGCCAGAAGACCCATAAAACTCAAAGGAAATTCGCAGGTTCTCAGTAGGCATTTGCAGAGGGCATGCCAGTCAAAGGAATTACACATTCAATGCTGGTGAAAACAAAAATAAATATCTAGAGCAACAGAAATTCACACAAAAGTTTTAGAGCTAAGGCAACAAAGCTCTCTCCTTTAAAGGCTGAAATTTGTGCAATAGTATAAAGGAGTTAAAACCCTTTGTGATAAATATACTAGTTATGAAAAAGTTGTCCAAACAAGGGTGACATGAATGAGTATCAGATGAGCTACTTCCAGATGAGCTACTGGAAGCATAAGAGATAAAATCAGCATCAAGCAAAAGACAGGAATGTCACCAGGGATAAAGATCTGCTTCTAATCACTTTTTGCTAATAGCTCTAACAAAAGCCTGATGCGGTGGAGTTAACAATAAACCCAGAATGTGGTTAGCTGTGTTAATTCTTTGTAACTTACTGCATGTCCTTATCTATTCACGTGTGCACTTAAATTGACTCTTTAATAAGCCCTGCATAATTCATCCATAAATGGGTTTTGTTTCTTCAAAGCATGAGCTCATTTACCAGCTCCGTTTTTATATGCTGTGAGACTTTGACAATCCATATTTTAGCCTCCCTTGCCTCAGTTTCTTCAGCTGTAAATTGGGTACAACAGTAGTACTTATCTCATAGGTTTCTTTCAATGAACTAGTGTGTCCTATTTGAGTAAAACATAGGGCTTAATAATTATTGGCTATGATTATTGTTTATAAAGTCCTAAACTAAAAGTATCTATTCAGGTATTTGTATGGAGAGATAAATGCACGGGAGGAATTAACCAGCGTTTGCAGTCACTCTGCTGGTAACTGGAGTGGACAGATCACAGCAGTGGGGTGTATTATTTTTAGGTGCTCCATACCTTAAATAGGGGTAATAACATGAACATTAGATAGGATTTTAAGTAGTCGTAAAGGAACTTAAATATATTTTCATAGAGCCAAGAAATGAACTCTTTGGAAATAGAAAATCCATTACTTATCTTTGCTTCCAGAAATCTCATCCATTTTCTTGGATCCTTTTTATTCTCACTCACTTTGAAGGCCAAGTCCACATTAGTCGTTCCTGGATAAATAGGAACCGTCAAAGTAGTGTGGCTGAATTTCATCCTTTAAAATTTGATTGAGGAATTGAAATTAATTTGCAGTTTTATTATGCATCTTTTTCCATCTGACAGGAATACTAGACTACAATTACGATATGGTGAAATTGTAAAATATTTAGGATCAGTTGGAACTCATTAACAGTGAGAGTTTATTCTTAGAAACAGCTTTCACAAAAAAGTGTTTTTCCCCAATCATTTTGCAGTAGTTTTTAATGTGCATTTTGAACATTTTCCTTGTCCTCCTCCTCCCTATCTTCCTCCTCCTCCTCCTCCTCTTAATTGTCTTTCTCTTCCCACTTCTTCTCCTTTCTTGAATGGCGTTTCTGCAAGGAAATGCCATTAAAAAACACAATTTGTCATTGACGATGACAGTCATCTCCAAAAGCAATGCATTTTAATAGTTTTCCTTGAGGAGGTATAATAAATATATAAAATAAATAAATTTTACCCACATTATGGCTTGGATATCTGAAAACTTTTTTTCTTGTTGCAACTCTGTTCTGACATTGTTGTTTTGTTTCAAAGCAAGTGCATTTCCCTTCTCTAGGCCTCATTATCCTAACTGAAATCTGGACTAAAATATAAAATGATATATCCAAACAAACTTAAAATTTTAGGCCTCAATGATTAGGACCCTGCAAAAAAGAATTATGAAAAACATTTCTAACCAATTGGTTTCATTTCACCTGGTTTAAGAGAACTGGGGTTGTGAAAGGCCATGAGGCTGCCCTGGGTAGAACTGCACGTCTTTCCCTGAATGTGACATTTCTTTGGGTGAATGTAATTCCTGAGAATAATTTCTTTTCCTGCTTTCCTTCAGCCTGGGGCCATTGCTGGTCAGTCCGTTTGTAATACGGATTTTTATTTTCAAAACTGATTTTCCTGCATCTACTCTCTGTAACATTGAAGATGTTGGGAATCTACAGAAAATCAGGATAAAGGGGTCCTTGGGATGTTCATGCATGACACTCACAGTTGCTTGGCCCACGTGGCCCAGGTTTGGCAAGATGGACATGGCAAAGACACGCTGGAAGGCGTGAACCAGCAAGGATTACTGTAATTGAATTCCCGTGCCTTCCAGCCCAGGCACGCTTCTTCACTTTTTTTCTATTTGCTTTCTGGCTTCCATAAATAATCTGCAAAGTGGACAATCGGCAGCCAGAAAATCAATTGGCCCTTATATCTCCTCGAATTAATTTCTCATTGTCAAGCACTCACAAGGCATTTGTAGGAAATAAACTCACTCTTCTACCTGTTATGGTGCTTTTGAGAGATGACAAAACAAAGAATGGTTCAGGGTGCAGCAAACAGCCAAAATTCTATAACTGGGGACACTGCATATGGGCTTCCTCTTATCTTGACTTCTGTATCCCTAGAGGACAATATTTTCCCAAATAGCAAATTATTAATATAAATAATAATTATTTAGAATTAAATATATTATCTTTATTTGCTCTCTACTTTTTTATTACATTTTAGAGTTGGGTTACAAAAACAAACAGAGAGCATTATAGATAAACAGAAAGTAGGGAGGGCAAAAAGAAAAGAAAAATCACAAAGCACATAAACATTCCCAAGACTTTGAAATATGCACATGAGGAGCTCAGTAGGCACATATTAGATGCCTAAAAATATTTAATGAATGAATGGAATTTTCAAGTATAGCTCTTATTTATATTTCCACCTACCCGCAGCTTAGGAGATAATCTATTTGCCTTACATTTGCCAATGCTGTTTAATTCTTTTCTATTTTTTATTTAAAAAGAAATTCATTCCTCTTAGTTATCTATGAGAATGGCTAAAATGGAAAAACATGAAAATGCCAAGTGCTGATGGGGGTGTAGAGCAACTGGAACTCTCACCCATTGCCGATGGAAATGCAAAATTGTACAGCGACTGTGGAAAACAGTTTCACAGTTTCATAGAAAGCTAAATATACACTTACCTAACACCCAACAAGTACATTCTTAGATATGTACCCAAGAGAAATGAAAATTTATGTTCCTACAAAAACCGGACATAAATATTTACAGCAATTATAATCATTCAAGACTAGAAACAGCCCAAACGTCCTTCAGTGGGCAAATGGATAAAGAAGCTGGTGTACCTGTAAGATGGAATACTATTCGGTGATAAAAAGAAACAAACTCTTGATGCATACAACTATTTGGATAAATCCCAATGGCATTATTCTGGGTGAAAGAAGTCAATGTCAAAAGACTACACACTGTATGACATTCTCAAGAAGTCATATGTTTGCCAGGAGTTCAGGGTAGGGGGTGGTGTATGACTATAGGAGAGTGCAAGAAGGAGTTTTTGGGCACAATGACACTGTCCTGTATCCTGGTTGTGCTGGTGGTTACATAAAAAATTGTAACGTGTTATAATTCATAGAACTGTTATAATTCATCCAAATAAAAAAGCCAATTTTGTGGGATGATAACTTAAAAACAAAATGAAAAAATACATTCTTATTGAAGACTATTAAACAATAGGGAAATGTAAAAGTTAAATGGAAAGTCTTCCTCCTCCCATTGGGTGCATATCCTTTCAGAGTCCTCTATGCTCTGCTGACAGGCTGAGAGGCATCTCAGATGCGGGGCATGAAGGACTCAGGAGCATTTGAGTCATTTGTGTCCCAGACCCTCCACTTATTCATTGTAGCTCTGTGACCTCAGACAAATTACTTACCCTCTCTGCAACTCCGTTTCCTTCTGTATAAAAGGGGTGTTAATGGTGGTGTTGTAGGTATTTTTATAGCAAATGCTGTGTAAATGCTTGCATTTTACTACACAAACATGTATTACAAGCACACATAAAGTAGATTTGTATTGTTTACATAGGTTTGACGGTGACTTTTTTCATTTGACATTAACATCTTCATGCCAGTATACAAAGATCTTCTCTACTACTGTGTATTGCAAAGGCTGCATAGTAGTCTATTCACATCTATGAATTATATATGTTATATATTAAATATAAACCATATGTATTTCTAAATTTAATATTTAAATATATTATATATCCTATTTAATGCATAATCAATATGTAATATATACTTGATAAAATTCTTATTGATGAGGGTACCCTTTTTAACTTAAACTAATGTTTTTATATTTTGCTTTTGAAAATTTTTCTCCACCAATCCAATCTCAACATGTTTTCTATCTTCTAGAATTGATTCGAACTTTATGGTTCACTGCTGGTGCCCCTTTTTCCTTCTCCCCGCCTCTTCCTCCTCTTTCTTCTTCTTTTTAAAATCTTTTCCATGAGTCTGATGGGCTTTGGGAGGCAGTGGAGATGATGTGTGTAGTGAGTCTACCATCTTGAACCATATGCTCTTACTATCTCCTAAGATCCTCCCTTAAAAAGGAGTCAGATGCTTAAACTAAAAAGTCATGAAGAGTTGAGTGGGCTTGGGACAGCCATGTTAGCTTAGCCCTGTGGAAGCTTCAGGATAAAAGGTGCCCAAGAGAAGCAGCAAAGAGTCAGATCCTGCCTCTCGGAGTTGCCCTGGTCCCTGGCATTTTGGTTCCTGTTATGTACTGAATGTTTATGTCTCCCCAAAATTCATAATTCATATGTTGAAGGCTAATCCCCTGTTGAAGTCAAAATAAAATATAGAGACAAATCTTTACATTAAAAAACAGGAGGCAGGGGAGATATTCAGGCAGAGGGGTGCAACTGGGGAGGAAAACAACTCAAGCCAGGAAAATTGGGTGTTCATTCCGCACAGCTTCAGTTAGCTGGGTGAAGTTGGGAATGCACTTTACATTCTCTAGTTCCCAATGTCTCTAGCTGTAAAACAATATAGTTGGACAAGATAGACTCTAAAGTTGCACACTACCTCTGGTTACATATGAGGAAACTGGGGCTCATAGAATTGCCAATGATCCCCCAGAAAGTGAGATGTAGAACTGAGTCTTGAACTCATGTCTTCAGATTTCACGTGACGGCTATACCACCATGCAGACCTGAGCGACTCCACCTGGGGGTGCCGGGACCTGAGGAGGAAGGAGGAAGGGAGGCCTCCCGCTGAGCACCGTTCCTTGCGTGCAGGCGCACGTGCAGGTGTGGGCGTATGCGCCTGCATGCAGGGAGGCTGGCCTAGAAGGCCTTTGTCTTTGGAGCCTCGCACGCCTGCACTCCTGTGGACAGAACTGTGTTTAATCTAGAGCATTACCTGCCCTGGTTCCCCCAACCGAGGTGCGGCGGGGGCGCCTCTCTCAGCTTGGCCCAGCACCGAGGAGGCAGCTGGGCAGATGGTGGTGCGGCTGGTTGCACAGTGGTCGGCCTCTCAGCGCTGACGAGCTCGGCGGTGCTTATTGGAAGTGGCTCTGACAACATTCCTCTCCTGGCAGCCATGTACTCTCTCCTCCAGCCTTGTGCAAGCAAATGGCTTTGCAGCAGCTTCCCTCACGACCCGTGTAGGCTCGGATACAAGCATCAGGCCTACGCATTTGCATACATTTCATTTGTTTAAATCTTTCCACAAGGCCTTCCCCAGATTTCATCTCCTCTTTCCTTTCCCCAGGTTTCCCTCCAGTTTGTATAAACACAATTTATTATTTTTAGTCAATATTAGGATTATTTAAAAAAAACAAAGAAACCCCCGGCCTCCAAACTCACAAATAAGCAAACAGAAAATCAAACCAACAAAAGCATGTATCCTATAAATCAGCAGTCTTCAACCTTTTTGACACCAGGGCCCAGTTTCATGAAAGACAATTTTTCCATGGGAAGCGGGGAGCGGGGAGAGGAAGGGGTTGGGGGAGATGATTTAAGTGCATTACATTTATTGTGCAAACCTCTCTGCAATGATTATCTGTATTTGCAGCTGCTCCCCAGCGCTAGCATCACCGCCTCAGCTCCTCAGATCATCAGGCATTAGATTCTCCTAAGGAGCCGCAACCTAGATCCCTCACACGTGCAGTTTACAGTAGGGTTCACTCCTATGCGAATCTAATACCTCTGCAGATCTGACAGGAGGTGGAACTTAGGCGGTGATGCGAGCGATGGGGTGTGGCTGTAAATACAGACGAAGCTTCACTTGCTGCTCTCCACTGCTCACCTCCTCTTGTGCAGCCTGGTTTCTAACAGGACACAGACTGGCCCACAGCCTGGGGTTAGGGACCACAGCTATAAATCCATTAAAAGTGCTTCCTCAGCACCATCTTAATTGGCTTCTGATTCAGAGACTGTTTGTTTGTTTCTTACATGGTTTAAGAATCGGGTATTTGTTGCCACACACTTGATTTCCTTTGGCTATAGGCTTTTGAGATTTTGATTTGTATCTTTTCATTCTTTCTGTCTCATATACTCTGGCCTTGTTCTTCCTCCTCCCTTCTGCACTACCTGGCTCTGTCCGTTCCCCTGAGTCTTACACAATTATATAATCTGGCCAATCTCTTTGTGACTCCAGACCAGTCATCATCAACTCTGGCTACACATTAGAATCACTTGGGTATGTAATTTATCTTTGTTGGATCCTAGGTTTGCATATATTTAAAGGTACCCCAAATGACTTATAGGTAAAAGGAAATAAGAAAAGGACATCATTTATAAATGGGATCAACTCCTTCCTTTATCTAGCTAGCCTAACCTTTTCTTCTTCCTGTAATTCTCAGAGAGGATATAGAAGGTTCCAGGTGGGTGGTTCTTGGCTTTAGAATGTTTGATCTGGCAATGCTTCAGCACTCTGGGAATGTGGTGGCCCACTCTGTGGGCTTATAGGAAATTTTATGGGTCACAGGATGAACATGAGGTACAGAAATGGTTTTGTTTTTTGCTTTTTTCTTTTATTTTTTGAATAGTTTTTTTGAGGTATAATTGATATATACACAAAAAATTGCACATATGTAATGTATAGAACTTGATGAGTTTGGACATAAGTCATACACTCGTGAAACCATCACCACCAAAGTAATAGATGTATTTATCACCTCCAAAAATTTCCTATGTCCTTTTGTTTTGTTTTGTTTTTGGTGGTAAGAACATTTAACATGAGATCTACCCTCTTAAAAAGTTTTTAAATGCACAATATAGTATTGCTAACTACAGGTGCCATGTTGTACAGCAGATCTCTAGAATTTACTCATCTTGCATAACTGAAACTTTATACCAATTGAACAACATCCCCCATCACTCTTTCATTCATGGTTCTAAAAACAGCAGATGGGTTATGCAGGGTTTTAGAATCTTCAATAAAGTGAGAAGGGGAAAGGAAGCTCTAGGTTGCATAAATTTGCATAGAAAAAAGATTTGCCTCAGTCATTATACATTACAGTATATATGGTATCACTATTCGGAGTGTTTGTGGGTCTGGTTCTTTTGAAAATACTTAGGGACATCCTGGCTATAAAGACACAAGGCATTTTGCACAGGTTGTGTGTTTAAGCTCATGGGAAGAGAATCATAAAGCATATCTTCCATGTCCACCTTCTGCTGGGTATTGAGAAAACTCTTTTCTCTTTGCCTAAGCACCTGTGTTGAATTTGGTAGCTGTGGTATTTGGACTGATTCAGCAGTAATTAATCTCCAGACTAATTATGAGCTCTGTTGTCATTTTGCTAGATGTAATTAAACTGCATAGCTGGAGAAAGTTTGGAAACTACAGTTTCCAAGAAAACTCTTCCCTGTAACTTGGCAAGGAGCTCAGAGTGACAACATAATCAGCCAATTAAATATAAGCTAGAAGCCCGATGTCCTTCAGGATGAGTTTACAGGAAGAAGACGAATGTATGTTCACAAGAGGCACTTGCTACTTTGCTGGTGCCTTTTTGGAGAGAGTTTGGAGTATTCTAGAGGTTTTCTCTCATTAATCCGTTTGATAGCTTTTTAAATCAGGAAGCGGGACAAGTTTTTTAGTCTCTTTCAAACAGATGAGATGATTAATATTGTAAAGGTCAGCTGTTTTGTTAAAGGGCATAGTGACCACAGGTCAGAAGAGCTTTCAATGATGCATTTTCTTAGAAAATATGCTAATCAGCACAGATTCCTATAACAACCCTCAAATATATAAGGAGGTTATACTAGCATGAAGATACGAATATGTTCTTTGGTGAACAAATTCTTTAAGTCTTTGGGGCCAAGGTTCTGTTCCATATTTTAGTTTAAGGTGAGGAGCTATAGACCATATGCTAACTGTAAGCTAATGAAGAGAGGGTGTTGCTGAATCACACTGGCCTTGGCCTTGCCTGACCAAAAACATCTACTGTAGTTACAGTGTTTCCAAAAGTGTGTAGGTGGGTGTATGTGTTCCACCCGTCATACTCAAGAACTCAGGATGATTTGGGGTGATACATGGACTCATATAGGTAGAGTTTTAAATTGTTGGGTATTTATCATAGTTGCCTTTTATTTATGGCAAAGGCCTTCTACTAACAATTGTAGAAAAAAGGTCCTTTTGAGAAGAATTTATTTTAGTAAAACCGCAAACCATATAAATTGTTAAATAATGATATGGTTGATATGTGGGTAGAGCCCAAATCATGAAAATGGCCCTTGAATGACTAAAGTTTGCAAAACAGGGGCCTCCATCCATTGTCACCCACTCTTATTAAGAGGTCTGTCTGATTCCTTTGCCTCAACAGTCATTCATCTTGTGAAAGGTGGGTCAGGTAAGAAAACTAATGTGTTGTGCTCTTAAGTCAAATGTGTATGCCACTATTATTGCAATAAAGAAAAAATAATGAAAACCTTACCCAAGCTCTGTCTGGTGTCTCCTGATTAATTTTAGTGCCCGACTATTTGACTAACTAAGGCTTGGATCTTATGAGCATAAGATTTAGTGCTAGTAATAACCACAGGTTATGGTTATCCCCCGAGACCGTTTATGCTTTCCCTGGCATGCCAAGGAACAAATTACCATACTTATATCCTTTTCTTCTTAACCATGACAGAGCTATAAATGGCCAGAGACCCACATTTTGCACATTGACTTTGACTTTAGGAAATAAGGGAGACTCTGAAGGGAAATATCCCAATCCACACTTCTCCAAGGACTGATAGACAAAAGGACATGGACAAATCTCAATTGCCTCGTGTTAAGTGAAAGAAGCCAGACTCAAGATGGTGCATACTCTCTAATTATGTTTATATGAATTTCCGGACAAAATAAAACTTCAGGGACAAAAAACATCTTTGAGGTTCCTAGGGACCAGTGGTCAACTTCAAAGGGGCATGGGAAACTTTTCAGGATGATGGAATTATTCTCTATCTTGATTATAGTTGTGTGACTATATCTGTCAAAACTTCTAGAACTGTACACTAGAAAGAGTGAATTTTACTAGCTGTAAATTATACCTCAATAAACCTGACTGAAAAAGAAATGTGTTCTTAGTGTTTCATAAGAAGAATTACAAGTGCAATGTGAAATAACAGTAGAACTAAAACGAAAGGCCAACGAATACCTGCAAATCATTTCTTCAGCAACGAGAAAGTCAGATTCAACCTTTGAGTTGACTTACATTGATAGACATCCCCTTAATCTGTATGTTTAGAGTGGAAATGTCAAGTGTATGCTTTTATACAAACTGTTTCCATCCAATCTCTCTGTTTTTGTTCATGACTAGATTCATTTCAGTCCTACTGCTCCTTATAGTGGGGAAAATGTTTAGGTCCTGGCAACGTTACCATGGCAAAAAGTGGTTTCCCTGGCTTGGTACTCCATGTGGTGAGTCAGCAGATACTGATTGGCCTGAGCAACTTTTTCATATAAGCCACCATCTTCCTTGTTTGTGGTATAATTAGGAAATTCCTAACCTTTTGGAGATAACATATTCAGAATTATTTGGGAATGGCTAACTTATTTAATAGTGTCATCAGGTGAAAATAAAGATTCATTTACATGTAAAATGGACTTTTGCAAGGAGGTGGACAAGTAGCCTGAATTGTGAGATGATGAGCTAGGCATGTGAGGACAGTGGTCTGTGATATGGTGGGTGCAGCTTTTCCTGGAGGCATGTAGCTGGGCCAGATGGCTTCTTGAAACCCACACTCATCCTCTGGTTTGGTAAAGTAAGAACTACTCAAAGCTGTTAATATTAAGAGTTGATGAAAACTTGTGTAAATTAATATAATATAAATTGAGTCATTTAAGAAAAAACATGGCACATTTTTAAAGGTTCCTCTATCTTGAAATATAATGTATTAATGTATAATGTAGTAAGTATTTTCATAGACATTGTTTTCAGAGGACTAGTTTATTTTCTTTTGAAGGATATGTCTGTTGTCAATTCAGATGATTCCATAGTTCAAATAAGAAGTACCCTTTCCTTGTGACTTGGTAGGAATTTTTTTACAGGTAGTACAAGAATGTCTGATAAATATGTATTATTAGTCTAGTTTTCATAATTGTAAGTGTTGTGATCCACATGCTGATTTTTAAGAATTCCATTTTATTTACCTTTCTTCTCTTGTTTCCTGGTGATCTCAGACACCTAACCATGTTCACTTTCTGATGCCTACGACACCGTTTTCTTTCCTACCAAAGAATGCAAACCTTGACAGAATAAGCCCTCAGGATCGTTTACTGATCACAGACCCAGTTACTTCTTCTCAGACATTGCAAACAATCCAGAACAGCTCCTTTTCGTTGATTTATTTCCAAAAGGCCTTGTAGGATACTGCCCCCCTCTGTGGCGTCATTTCACAATTTTTTTTTGGCTGCGTTTCTGGTCACACACCGTATGCATCATCGTCTCACTTATGTCAGGCTTACTAATCGATACATCAATTAACTAACATTTGCTGAGCAATTTTTGTGGCGGGCATGTGTTGTTTGTCTTGACTGGAAAACATTTCCCTTTCCTGTAGTAACCACACTTTGGCGTTCCTTTGTGGGGGATCTCCTGCAGTTCTCAGTCATTTGCTTTGCATCTCTGCTCTGGTGCTGGGCACATGTCTTCGACTGCCCAGTGGATTCCCTTCCTCTGGCCCAAGGCCATTGACTCGTTGGCTGATGGACGCACAACCTAAAGCAAGGCATTACGAATCGATTCTATGACATTTTGCCAGGGTTGTTGGGAAGAGAGGCTCTCTTTCTGATAGTGTTACTAACCAAGCGCAATATTTCTGGGGCTATCTTTAATCTCACTGTAAGAAAAATCTTTGGAGAATGAAGCCAATACAGAGAAAACCAGAGCCAAGGGATGGAGAGAGAAATTCTTATATCCTCCTTAGAAAACCTGATCCAACTTGTCTGAAGCTGATATCAGTATATTCTTACACAAGCCAATATTTTTTTACCTAATTAAAGTTGGATTCTGTCCCTTACTAAAGAAGACTATGGACTAAAACATTCATTATGTACAGAGTTCTAGAAAATGCAAATTTCTAGCTTCCAAAAGGTTTACAATAAAGCAGAAAGTATGAGAGTTAATTATATCAAATTAGCATTACTCTTTAAAACGTGCTATTTTTTTTTCTTTATCCCAAAATGTACTACTTTAGGTCGGGTTTATTTGCATATATTCTTTCTTCTGTGATAGATTACAGAGAAGAGAGCCTGGACATCTCTTCGCCTTCTTGTCCCTAAATATCTAGTACAAGTGCTTTGCACATGGGAAATGTTCGGGAAGTCTTTATTGAGTTTACCTAAAAAGACAACTAATATTACTTAGGGATTTATGGTAAGTATCAAATGAGCAGTTTAGAGCATGAAGCTGTAGCATTTTGGAGTTAAATGGCATTTTTTGTCCTGTGATCTGGGTCCTCACTTAAACTGCTGCCACTAGATAATTTGAGTTTTGTTTTGTTCCATGGAGCAAGGCAATATTTCTGGGGTTTAGTCTACACAGAGGCAGCTTTATAGGGACGGGAGAAGGGGAATTGGGAAAGTAAGGCTTTAGGGATTTACATTTTTACAAAGAATATGCTTCATTATCAAAGTAATGTTAGATTAACTTGTTCCTTTTCCAAACACACTGGCAAACCATACAATTCTAAGTCTAATAAGAAAAGGAAAATGGAGGAAAAATCACTCCCATGGATCAAAAACATGTGCAATAACAATCATATCTTGATTGTAATCATTGTCTTTGACCTTTTCTGGCTCAAATTACTCCTGGCTAGTTTTACATAGTTGCACTGTGAAACCATTTTTACAGTTAATTAGAACTAAATGTCCTGACAAGGTCTGATTCTTTCTTTATTCCCAGAGCCGTGAGTCTTTGTTCTTCCTAGAACAAACTGAAGCGAACGTCCTTCCTGTCTGATATTTGTCTTCAGAAGTAGAAGCACCTGAAGCTACTTTCTCCAAAGTATATAACTAGATATCTACACTGAATATTTCTTTCCTTTAAATTTTAATCAATGTAGGCATGAAGGGGAAGGTCTTCCTCTTACAGGAGTATGTTTGTATCTGAGGACAAAGACAATACTTTTACTACAATAGGTAACACTCAGAGAAGGAATTGGAAATGCACGTGTGATATTGAAAACCTGTGTCCTTTTCGTCTTGTATCCTGCCATTCTGTGGCATATGAAATAATGATGGTCTGAGTTTAATAATTCCTTTCTATGGTTTCATTAGATAAATGGGATCATATGCTTTCCATAAGAGGGTGACAGCTGGGATCAGAAAGAACCAAGTGCGAAACCCTGCTAGATTTCTAGAGCTCTTAGTGTAGACAAGCCCCTTAAGCTTTTTCAGCTCTAGTTTACTCATCTGTTCCCCATTGGGTTGCTGTGAGGATGAAGTGGTCTAATGTTTATGAAGCCAAACACAATGGCGGTGTTAGCAGTGGTTAAGAGTTAGCAGGACTGGTTATTATTGTATGACCTTTCTCCATTTCCTTCCTACGAAACATGTTGTAAGGGCGAATCCATTTTTTTCCCCAGGGTTTATTGAGCAGTATGGTTGGCGAGGCCCCTTCATCCTTCACATTCCAGATGTGCCCCTCCAAGGATGTATATGTGGTTGAATAGCGTGTCCTTCCAGGATGGAGAAAAACTGTCCTTCAGTTTAGGGTATGTTTTCAGGGAACACGGGAATGAAAAATAGCAGAAAAGAACTGGCCAAAAATGCTGTCAAACTGTGAGAATAAACCTAATGTTGATTTTCATGTAGCTGAATTTTTTTTTGTCAAAGGAATTAAATTCCAACAAAACTAGCTTTGATCACTGAAGTTGACCCAATTTTTTACAAGAAATAAGGATGTTACTGAGAATTGAACAGTTTATTGCTAGAATAATAAAGACCACGAGAGGAAGAATTTTGACTCTTTTGTTCTCTGTGGTATCCCAGCTCCCGAAGCAGTGCCTGGCATATAAGAGGCACTCAATAAATAATTATTGAATGAATGAACGCACTGCTGCTAAGAGAAAGAACAGGTGGACTTGGGCTGAATTTTCAGCATGATAAAAGTGGCCTTACAAAATAAATTAAATGGAAGCAACTTGGGTAACCTGGGAAACTGAAATTCCTTTTCTCTGAAAGTCTCTAAGAGTAGGCTTCACTCTCGTATCTCCAAGATTGTGTCAGGGTGACCTTCGAAGAGAAGAGGAAAGGGCAAATACATTCTGAGGTTTAAAAGGTTCCAGAAGTCTGATGGAAAACTCCATATCTTGTTGCAAGAGTTTTCCTCATCTTGGGACTTGGCGAGCTTTCCCAGGCTACAGGAATATTTATCCATGGTTAATCTTCTACTCCAAATCATGCCTTAAGACAAATTTTCCTATTGCAAATCCACATTGCTTCCTATACTATTTCCTTGCAAGCCATCTGCCAGCTGTGTGTGCAGATGATGATGGCCCCAGTGATATTTATTCATAGATCACCTTTCCCTCCCACAAAGCAGGAATTAGTTCCTGTATCTGGGCCATAAGTAAATAGCTAAATAACATTGTTGCTTTCTGTCTACAGCCTTGCTCAAGAGTTCACAGATAATACCGATTTTCTGTGTCCCAGACCATCTTCATAATACATACATTATGGTTCTCTTTTCTTTTAAAAAATAGTGTTGTAGATCAAAGTAATTCTTTGCTTTCCATGAATAATGCATCATTCATTCAAACTCCTTCTCTGAAACAAGTGTGTTCACCAAAAGATTTCCTGGAAACTTTGAGTAGAAAAAAGTGCTCACTTTATAATTAGCTTGAAGTCAAATGATATTTTGAGAAAGAATGTTCTTACTACCATGTTGAGGTACTGGTGATTTTTTTTTTAGGGTAAAATAACTAAATGAATAATTTAGTGCCCTATATTTCTGTGCGAAAACATCTAATAATAAACAGGTTTCATGCTAAATTTAGAATTAGTTCTTGTTTAGCTACTTAATAATTATAATACCAGAAATAAACCACAGTCCAGAAGGCTCCTTCATAGCCATAAGACATTTCAGGAAGTCACAGTTGGAAGACAAATTTGAACCAATGAAACTTACAGTTCAGAAAGATATCCAGTACAGATTTAAAGATCACTCATCATCCAAAATGCCCTATGATGATGTTGTTGAAATCAACAGACTTAGTTCATTAAAACCAATTTAGTTAGATTGTATATATAAGTAAAAGATGATACATGTGGTGAAATTAAGATGACTAAAACAGCAAAAGACATCCATTTTGAAGGTATAATTTACAAAGGTACTTTAGCATCATATATAATGCAAATGACAATATTTCTAGAAATATATTTGTGCTCTACGGATCCATGGATGATAATGCCTGGAGCATTCCAACAGAGGTAGCTGCATGAATTAATGGAGCACATCTGGGCATCAGTCCAATAAAAATGTTGGCTGAATGCTTCCTCGGGGGAAAAAAGATATTGAGAACTAGATAGCTACAAGCAATTGATACTGGTTAAACAGAACATCTTCCTTGCTCTTTTTCCACTCACTTCTGAACTAGGTCAGCTAGGTGCCTTTGAGAGAGGAAGAAGGTGGCTTCCAGGGCCACGTATAATTTAATGCAAAGAGTCATTTTGTAAGTACTTTTTGGGTATGCTGACATTGCATATGAATACCCAGGCTTACCAGCAAGCCTTTAATAATGAAGTCTCCATATTTAATGCTGACATCTCAGATTTATGCTGCATACTTCTTAGAAGATCAAAGTACAGTACTTAATTCTCACTTTCTATGGAACTATATATGTGAATACATTTATTTTGTGTTGGGAACAGTGGGAAGAAATGGAATAACATTAACCAGGTCTTATGGGAAGAGTTACCATCTTACCAGATCACACTGTTTTCCAAGAGGACATAAGGAACTAAAAACCCGAGGCTCATAATCTCTGTGTCCCACTTGCCAATCAGAAATAGAAGGCAACTGGAAGGCCTTTAAGAGATTGGTGATGGGAACAGCAGGAAGGACAATGTAGGGTGTGACGGCTGAGCTAGGCGGACAGGCACTTGGTCTTTACAACTGGTCTGAAGGTCACCCTCCCCATTCACAGTCATGCAGTGACTATATCAGTGGAAAAATAAAAACTCTCCTCCATATATCACAATCATTTTCTGAGCCTCCATTGAAATCGTGTACGCAGAAGTGTTTGCTGCTTGTAAAGAACTATGTAACTGCGAAGTGCTGATATTATTATCCTCTCTAATGGAAAGCTCCCTGAGGGTTTATACCTTTCATAAACCTCTTCCAGCTGCCTACTTAATTTCCCAAATACTCCTCCTTTGGCTCTTCCTTCTTTTTGTTCTAATTACATCCAGGAGGAAGCCTCCATTAGGAATTAATGAGCATTAGCACCTTAATTTACCATCTGCTCCCCCACTTTAACAAATGAAGGTGTGTCTCAGCTTCAGGACCTTATGTTGGTTGTAGCCAGGCAGATGGGAGCAATTCAGATGAGAAAGATTCTTTTTCTATGGTACCAAGGTCATATTTGGATTCGGTGCTGCTTTTGGAAGCCAGATGGTGACTAGAAGGTGAGAAGTCCCTCTGTTTAGAACCCCTACTATGGAATACACCGGACCCACTGACAGTCATTTATTCAAGCATGCATTGATTAATGCAACTGCATTTAATGTGTGTCTGCTGTGTGACAGCCTACATGCTATATGGTAGAGGTATAAAGCAGAATAAAACAGAAGTCTTTTCCTGGAATTGCTCACAGCCTAGTGAAGAAGACAAATACATGTACTCAGGTAATTATGGTGCAATGTTTGATGGGCTATAATTGTAATACAGCACTGAGTTTAGCTTTGGATGTGGGGAAAGTTAGAAGAACTGAGCTATTCTTCAAAATTTGGGCCTTTCAGAGAAAGGACTGTGCTGTCAGCTCCCTGTGTCTATTAGCACAGGGAACTGGTTTGTGGACCAGTAGCCAGCTGATAATTCCAATTCCACTTCTCTCTTTGCTTTTCTGACTATATACGCTATGCTTGAAATTCACCTAGGAGGCAACTGTGGTATCAGAAGTATTTATACATATGTAGAGAGTGTAATAATCGCCCCGCCTCTATTTATAGTAACTGCCATTTATTGTCTAATGAATGGGGGTGTGAATTAGGGTCTTAATAGAAAACAGATGGCACTCAAAACTATTTACGAAGGTATAACCCCTACATAAGCAATTGTGCAGGAATCTGGGGGAAGCAGCAGCCAAGCTGACACAACCTCTATGTCCAAAGGGAAGAAGAGAGCAATTGATTTCTGAAATCCAGAAAAAGAAGGTCTTGTAGAATTGGCCTCCTTGAAAGGTGCAGTGGCCTTCCAGTGCAGGGACGTGGCAGGCCCACTTCGAGGCTGTCTTGCAGGGAGAGAGTCAGGAGGACGACGCCCTCACCCCACTCTCCCCTTCCCTCCTTCCAGTCTCCTCTCTGGTGTTCTCCATTGTCCAGACACCTCATCCTGCAGGTCACCAGAGAAAGATGAAGAGTGGATGTGGAGGGAAAAGCAGAGGATAACTACCAACGAGAGATCAGGTTCCCAGCTGTAACAAGAAAGTGTGAGAATACAGACTTGGCTGTTCCAAAAAGTAACGAAGTGTATATATACGTTATATATACACACAAATATTTTTCTTATGCCTAAATGCATATATATGCATTATATATATAAATGTGTATTTTTGAAATATACATGCATGTGTGTGTTTTCTGAAAATAATAGCACGTAAGTTTTGTATAATTTTACTTTCTTGAGATGCTTCGAGAGACATTTGGTATAAACACTGTGGTTTATCAAAAGTTTAACTATTTTCCTTTTTTTCGTAAATTTTCTTTATTATGGAAAGTTTCAAACATATGCCAAAGTGTCGAGAAGAGTGTAACAATCCCCTAGATGCCCATTATCTTGCTTCAACACTTGTCGATTCATGACCGATCTTGCTTCATTTATACCTCCATCCAAACTCCCACTCCTATTGTTAATATTTTGAAATACATCCCAAACACCACATCCTCCCTCATTTGGCCTTTGTGAGGTCAAAGGCATGTTAAAATAACTTTTTAGTGGACCACATCTCTCAATCACAAATTAAGCATGTATGTTTGGGAACTGAATCACGGACAGTATTTAATATATTTTTCAAAAGATCAATTAGCCTTATTTAGTCCTGAATTGTTCTAAAATGATGAACAAATAATTTCAAAATATAATCAAGTCACGTGATTTATATAATGATTGCGTAATGGTTTAAAAATACTGGCTTATACTTTTGTTTTCTCTCTTTTTCTCTTCTCTGCTTTTAGTTAAATGCAAGAAAACTAAAGAAAGCTTCATTTGGGAATTTAGTCACCTATGCTCTCCCAAGAAAAAATATTGGCAGGCTCTTGCAGGGCACCGTTACTGCAAAGAACATTGTTTCCCTCTGACTTGTAAAGTCACATCTATATAGCAAATTTCAGTATATGAGTGGGTTTATATTGGGCGTCTCTTTTTATTCTGTTTTTTTTTTTTTTAACATTGTGCCAATAAAACATTGTCTTAATTTAGCATAACTTTATACTAATTCTTTATGTCTGGTATTTGGAGTCCTCAAAAGTGTTCTGGCTTTTCCTGTTCTGCTCTTCCAAATACATTTTAGATTCAGTTTGTCAAATTCAATGGGAGAAAAACAAAAACCAAAATACCCTGTTGTATATGGCAGTTGATTTCTAAAAAGATCTGAACTGTAAACCTTTGAAAAGTTTCTGGAAGTTTATGACTTGAAGACTGAGTAAGACTGAAGCTTAAGATAAACCGGAATGAAATACGATTCTTTTTATTTCTGTATGCATTTTAAGTAGCATTTAGAAAACTTAATTAAAAAAATATATATCTTTTTAATATTTGTATGTCAAGTATAGGGCTTATATCTCTTTGTTTAACGTAGTTTTCTACTCACCTTCAGATCTTCCTTTGCAATATGGGCTGCTGCAATGACAAAAAATGGCAAGGCTGAGAAGAAATGAAAAATGATTGACAGAAAATCTTAACCAGTTCTTTTGAAAAATACGCACCATGGACCCCAGGGGCAATGCAGTGATGGATAAGACTCACTGGCTGATGATTTAAAGATATTACTGATGAGGTTCATGGCTGCAACATACCTGAATTCCCGTTAATTTTTAAATGGAGGATCTGAATGCTTATGAGCTATCACTGCATAACAAATTACTGCAGACTCACTGGCTTAAACCAACACAGGTTGTTGTCATTGTCTCCCAGGTTCCATGGGTCAGAAGTCCAGGCATGGCTTGACTGGGTCCTCTGCTCAGGGTCTCACCAGGCTCCAGCAAATGTGTTGGCTGGACCACATTTTCATCTGGAGGCCAAGCCGGGGAAGAATCCACTTCCCAGCTTCTTCGGGTTGTTGACAGAGTCATTTCTTTGTTGCTGCATGACTAAGGGCCCCAGCTTTTTGCTGGCCGTCAACTGGAGGCCACCCCAGGTCCTGGAGATCAACTGCAGTCCCTTAGCAAGTCAGCACCGAGCCTCTCTGACCTATAGAGGGCCCCGTCTTCCTTTTAAGGGCTCTCCCCTGATTAAGCCAGGGCCATCCAGGATAATCTCTGTTTTGATTTACTCAAAAATCAACTGATTTGGGACCTTACTTACAACCGCAAAACCCTTTCGCCTTTGCCATCCTTGATCTTTTAGAAAAAAGTCATAGGTCCTGCCCACACCCAAAGGGAGGGGATGATTAGACAGGCTGTGAACAAGAGGGAGACAGGCATCAAGGCACCCTAAACGTTCTTTGCCATAAGGCTGAAATAAAATGAGAGAAAAATTGTCATTTGTGGTTACAGTTCCAGCCACCTGTTTCTTTGCAAAGTACAGGGCATTTCTGGGATGAGACTTGCTGAGGCAGAGCAGTTTAGGGGCAATGTGGCTCCTGCACCTTTCCGCCTGCGTTTGTAAGAAGTGTAACATTGTCTTTTAAGGAGCAGCCTCACTGAGTTGTCCGGGAAGACTGTGTCATAGAGATTGAGGAGGTTGCTGTGGGTTTTGTCCCCTTCAGAGGAGTGGATGTGGGGCTGCAGGGACCTGGCTTCTACAGGCAGGCAGCAGAGGTCTCCTTGCAGTGAGCAGCCCAGGATAGAGTTAAGCCCTGACTTTTGTTCCCAAGCCAGGAGTTTTTGATTAGATGCTTAATTGTGATTGGAAGCTTATGTTTAGGGTACAGGCTTAGTGACCTGAAACATTCAGAGACACATTTAGTACCTACTTTTCAGCCTGCTCCCCAGGACATGAATAAAAGGAATTATGGGGTGCATTGTTGGCACAAATGCTGGGCAAACAATCGTCTTCCTGGCCATGCTACAATTCACTGGTACAGGTGATTTTGTATGTGGCATTTATGTTGTACATCTCCCTTCACCTTTCTGGCCCCAACCTGGGAAAAATTTCCTTCACAGCGGGGATTAGTGCCTAATGGCAAGAGAAAAAGCAATTAGCATTTCCTAACAGCGAACCAAACACAAAAGCTTCCCCCAGCCTTGGATGGAGCACCTTTGACCATTCACTGCTCCTCTGCTGTAAAGCCAAGCACCTTACAATTTGTGCTTAATTACACAGGAAAAGAGAAATCTGTTTCTCAGGGAGAGCCTCTGAGAACCTGTTGGGGAAAGCTTTCAATTTTAATTACAGAAGAAATACTGGCTGAGGCAATGTTGAAAGGGAATTGCCTTTCCTTTTTTTCCGATTTTTGCAAAACAGCTGGCCAAACAGAGCACCGCCGGCTCTGTTTAGGCAACCTGTGTAGGGTGGCTGCAAGGCCCGTGCTGGGGTTCATTTTGCAAATCAGCTGGAAAGATTTCTTTCGGGTTTAAGGAAGCTAATTTAAACATTGCCTGTGTACAGAAACTTTAATCCCTCTTAATATGTCAGCTGTGCCATCAGAAAAGCAGACCTCCTGCGCTGGTGTACTCGAGAAGAAAACCAATACTGTCTTCATTATTCAAACCATCAGCCCATAGACAAAAGGGAGAAACAAGAAACAAATCATCCCGGTGACACCCAGATCTTTCCTATTTCATCTTGACAGGGTTTTGTTTCAATGCTGGCTCCCTCCCCCTCCCCCTCTCTGCAGCTATTCCCTCCTGTTCCTCTTTATGGTAATTGGAGCTGGGCCCCAAAGCCCTCAGAGGCTTGTATCTTCTTCTCACATGAGTGACGCTTCAGTGATAAACTTGAACTTAAAGTTACTGAGGCGGAACTGAGGGTTCATTTGATAGCTAGTGGTTTTCAGCAGCTCCACGGGGCTTCGGGAGGCAGCATGAGGTAGATTGTTAATGTCCTGTGAGGGAAAACAATAACACATTTCATTAATGCGTTCATGTGTGAAGCGTCCATTAGTGCACCGGAGGTATTAATGACGTTATGCTTTAAACTGACATGCGGGGCATGACAGGAATTGCAAGGTCGGATGGGAACAGATGACAGAATGAACAAATATTTGAATGGCTTCATCTGCCTGCAGGTCAAATGGTGGGTGCAAGGGATGCAGGGGTGGGGCATGGAAAGGAATCCTTTTGTTCGAACATAGACCAGTGGCAGCAAAACGGAGAAGAAGAAAACACATGTGTGTGCACGTGTTCCCCCCCCCACCCCCTTCCAGAACCGGGAGGGTGGGGGAAGCCAGCACAGAGAATGGGCAGGACCAGCTGAAAGCCACAGATCCTGTGAGGGTTTGATTGTGGGAAGGGGCCTTGCAGACTCTTGGCTGACGGGAGACTTTCCTCAGGCAAAAGTTTCCCCCAGAGAATCCCACCGTCAAGCCAGGATGGAGACGAGGGGTGCGTTCTCTCCCCAGCTCGATAATGAGGGACGTGGAATTTGCAGACACAAGTGTTGGCCAGTAGGGTTGTTGGATCTTTTGTCTCATCTAGCACCTGGCGGCCTAAGACAGTTACCGTATGGTACTGGGAGCAAAACATGAAGAATAAGACGTGACGTTGACCTCTAATAGGGGGGTGTTTGTTGCATACTGAGCAACTATGCAGAATGTGACAAGTGTTGAAATGGGGTCAGTGTAAAGTGCTTTGGGAAACAGACAAAAAGTGACTAATATTTAGGGTCACCTACATCTGGGTTTGCCACACATAGTCTTGGTTTATGCCTGTTGTCCCAGAATGATGACTGGGACTTTTAAAGGTATCCTATTCTAGATAAAACGAACCTATGGTGTTAAGAGTCAGGATAGTGGTTCCAGAGGAGTGTTCTGGTTCCTGTCCTGGGTTCTGGTTCCACAGGAGTAGTCATTATGCACATATGATTTGCACCATTCTTTGTGTGTGTGTGTATTTTTTTAATTCATGGAGATGTAATTCATTGAATTGATTTTGTAACCGAATTGGGCATTTACCGTTTAGCTTTTGCTTTGCCGATGAGATGTACAAAAACTATTTGATGTTCTTCCTGGGTTGCGGTGCTGAATGCTCTCTGTGGGTTCTGAATGGGGAGGGTTTCACAGCTGCAGATCCAGATTGGGTGGGGGAAGTCATCAACAGCATATCAGGGAGACAAGTGTAATTCAACATGATAGGGCTTCTCTGAAGAATTCACCCTTTGTTTATCTTACTCAGACTCCAGTGGTCTTTGCCAGCTAGAGAAGACGATTCCCTTAATGCTGTCCTAAAGCAGAGTGAGGGCTGACCTGCAGCTAAATTAACTAGAGAGGGAGCTTCACACGCTGTGAGAATCAAATGCCAACTTGAACAATCTCAAATGGCAACACCTCATATCTCTACACTCAACGTGAAGGTCATGCCTTGCAAATTTTCTTTTTCTGAAAGTGGACTTTAGATCTGTTTTATACTATTCTTAGTGACCAGAAATTAGGCAACAGTTGAATGAAACTGTAAGGAATTAAAATATTAGCAGCAAGATCAAGCTCCTCAAGTACTTATCCAGTCAATTAATATGACATTTGTCCCCGGACTAAACAGAAATACCTATGAAGTTTTAAGATGTTTTTCCTCCCCAGTTAGAAGCTGAGTACGATGATTCTTCCCTGATGATATTTTAATGTTTTTATTTATTCACTGCAGTCACTGGCCCTAATTTATGTTGAAAAAGACAGAGTTATAATGAATCAGAATAGCAGGAACATGCCAGGAATGCTGTGAATGACATGTTTTATGCCAAATTTCTTTGGAACCAGGACTACCTAGAAGTTGATCCTGTCTTCACCACCTCCCCTCACTCCACGGACACTTGGACTTCACTGTGTCTTTCTCTACACATCCAGAGTCTCCTCCCAGAGTCTGCCTGGACCCCTCCAGTACAGCTAGAGGGTATCTCTAATATGTTACTTATGAACCCATAATCCTCATTGCCAGTGTGTCTCTTCCACCGGAATAAGGGTTTCATTGGACACCCATGGCAGTACTTGACATAGGTATTCAATAAATGGATGCCAAAAGGCAAGAAAAGACTAGAAATATGTGATATAGAAGTATGTTTCCTTTCGTAAGGAAATTGACACAGTTTGAAATGTTTCTGAGATAAGATATTTGCTTGTCTTGGTTATCTTGGTGTACATGTCTCAGATTTCAAATCTTATCTCATGGTTCAAATCTTAGTTAAGTAAAAAGCAATACTGGTGCAAGCTCTGGCAGTTTGAACCATGTGGAATTGGTGATAGTTGACTATCTTTCAACCTATTATTTTGATTTCTACATTAACAGATATCATTTTTAATTGGAAAAGATGTGCTTTCCTTCCTACGGATTTTAGTAAGTTTTTGCCAAATGGGCATAAGCATCTGGACGCTTCTCATTTTAAGCCAAGCTCCGAAGTTGTTGAACTTTTGCCATCTCTAATTGATGACACTTGACTGTCTGACATTGACAGTGATAGCTGATGCTGGCTGGTGTTGGTGCAGGAGAGGTGAACGGCATCGAGGAGGGAAGCCTAGATCCAGCCTGTCCCCGGGTGCCTTCCTGACGCTCAGCACTGTGACCTTTCTGCCTGGAAGATGACTCATGGCAGATGGCAGTGAGCTAAAGGGCAGGGTTGGCATTAATTAAGTCCAAAAAAAAGTTCTGAATAATTGGAGGAGATAACATCACAGCGTTCCCTTTGATGGCAAATGGGACTTTTTGTTTTTATACAGAAGATCTCTGCTGTTGCAGACTTTCTATCATTCCATAGTTTAAGCACAGCAGAGAAATTTTCACATATTGGACAAGGAATCTTTTGTGTCAGAGGTAGAAGGAAGGGGTTGAAGTGCTCTTAAAAGTGGGATAATAAAGAGCAAGTACAAGTACCAAATGTGAAGATGAGATGGTTGGAGGAGTAGAGAGAGGTGAGCTCAGAAAATAATGTCTCCCATGCTGTTCTGAGTACAGCAGTCTAACTGCAATCAATAACTTGTAAAATGATCTCTTTTGAATGAACTGGCAGCCAAGCAGAAAGATAGGAAAGGTGTTTCCACAGCTATACCTTCCATTGTAGGAAAAGCAAAGACATGGCACAAAGATAGCCATTCCCCCTCCCAGGCAGACATCACTAGTCGATGGCAGCACTGCTTCCTGCTGAGCCTGATCTCAGACATGACCTCAGAGTCCTCAATACAGAGCTCTGGACAGCCTCTATGAGGGAATCTATTTACCATTCCTGCCAACAGCCTTAGCAGACAAATTCGGAAAAAAAAAAAAAAAAACTGAAGCAAACTGACAACTTGGCTGGCTCAATTTGCTGAATAGCTTGTCAGTAAAAATCTAATTCAAATAAATTTCCTATAGCCTTTTGCCTTCTTAATGGTTTCACAAGTTTATAGCTTTTCACGTAAACCTAGGAATTTAAGGTAGAAGAGCATTAAAAGAACTTCATTTGGATTTTCTTCAAAAGATATTCTTAAAACTTTTATCTTCAGTGTTTCAAGGGCCAGATATATCTCTCAATAGTCACTTATTTTCGTTTGAATTCTGAATACTTGGAGGCATAATTAAATTCTATTCAGATTTTATTGCCTGTTTCATTATGAGAAAGAAGGATGATGCCTTGATAAATTTTTAAAAATTGGCTATTGAGACTGAACATTAAAACACACTGAAATTTAAATATACTGAATTTATATTTGTAATTGCTGTGCGTGTATTATTTTTTTCTGCTCAGAATAGGTCTATGCTGGTGTAAAAAGTGATATTTCTTTCTCATTTAAATGTTAAATTCTTCCCTTCCAACTTCCAATATTTGGAAATCAACATTCATTACTAATTCTAGGTCCCCCTGCTGCTTTTATGGAAACCAATAGAACATTAAATACTATAAAATGGATTCATATTGTAATGAAGCATTTTCTCTTTTTTTTCATCAATGACATCAAATGCATCCACTGCAAATAGCCAAGGCCTCCACGGCTTATTTATTGGCCATGCCTTGCATTCAGGTGGCCTGGCACAAAACATTAAACTGTGACGCTAAATTGAGAAACGGCTGGCTATTTGGCCACAGGATCTTTGTTGGCTAAAGCCAAATTATTTTTATGTTCTGTTTACTCGTGGTTCAGAAACCCCAGAAATGTTGGTGCAGCCATAGAGTTAACAGGGAAGAGAAGGCCTCTCCTGCAGCTCCCTGTCTCGTCCTTACACAGTGTTCTTTTAGTACTGAACACATGGCGTGTTATCTTCCTTATTCCGTTAGATGAAGCAGACATCTCTTAGACCACACTGTCTACGAAAGCTGTCACAGGGGCTTGTGATTTTTGTAGCCCATGAATGTCTGGTTCAAATAATCTCCTGTGTTTGTTCAAGTAGGCTTTGCAGCAGTTAAGGCAAACACTGGACTCATCTGGAGGCTTTTTGTTGTCTTATTTAGGCTCACTGAAGGTAAACTGGAACCACAAACACACTCCTATTTTTCAGTTCCCAGCAACTCTTTGTCTAAAAAGGTCATATAATTTAATGTTTCTGTTTGGGCTGCTAGAATTTTTATTTACCTTGCTGGGAGGATTTAACGCTGGTTGAGGCAACTCGTAATGATGGGAAGATGTACAAAAATGTAAGTGTGCAAGGAACCTACTGTTTCCCATCTCACATGCCTCCAGGTACTTCATTTAGTGAGACTGTGTCTCCAAGTCCTTGTTAAAAGTGCATCTATTATTGTCTAAGGCAGTACCGTCCAACAGATCTCTAATGTGAGCCATATATGTAATTTAAAATTTTCTATTAGCCACATTTAAAAAGATATCAAATTAATAATTAATTAATAAGTAGAAAATCCATCAAATTAATTTTAATCATATATTGATTTAACTCACTATATCCAACATGTAATCAATATAACATGCAATCAGCATAAACAATCAATATGTAGCCTATATAAAACTTTTTAATGAGATATTTTACATTCCTTCTTTCATACTGTCTTCAATATCTGGCATGTTTTATACATACGGCATATCTTAGTTTGGAATGGCCACATTTCAAACGCTCAATGGCCACATGTGGCTAGCAGCTACCATCCTGAACAGAACAGTGCAGGTCTAAGGCATTGAAGCATACAGTATACTGGATATATATATGTATATATATGTGTGTGTATATATTCATTGTGGAGTTTATCAATAGCAATAATAGCCTAGGAGAGCATGGGGTAATGAAATCACGACATAATTTAGATTTTAACCTTTTGTAGGGGTTACTTACTCCCAAGGAGTAAGAAGGACCAATTTTAGTTTTATCCTCACATTTTAATTATTGGTCTATGTAAAATTACTTGTATTATATAGTGCTTTACACTTGTTCAAAACATTTTCCCATGTATTTTCTCATTTGCTGCTCATGACAACCTTTTGAAATTGGTTGGGCAAGTGACTATATTCCCTTCACTCTTTTGAGATGAGGAAACTGAGGCTATGTTAAATGGTGGGTGGCCCCGCTCACTTGTGGAAAACGACAGTAACCACTGGCTGGAACTAGAACCCATGACTCCTTAACTTTCCTCTCTCTGGTACAGGTGCTAAAGTCACTGAACTTCCCAAAAATGTGTAATAGAGAAGAACCTGCAAAGTTCATTATTTGGATGATGCACTCCTCAATGAATGGCAACTGTCTTTTATTAATCAGGAGTCCTTGGTTCACTTATTCCCAGGAGGATCATTCGTACCAGTAACCACAGACACTCTTCCAAGAACGTGTCCACTCATTTAAACCTCCAACAAACCAAAGTAGATACGACTATTAAATCCATCTTATAGACGGGGAAGCAGATACAGAGAAGTTAAGCCACTTACCTAAGGTAACACAGCCAGGAATTGGCAGAGACTGAATCAGAACCCAGGCTGACCTGGCTGCAGAGCCCTGTCCACAGTAGCCACTGTGCTGTTCTGCCTCTGTGTCGTGTCTGGAACTGAGGGATTCAAGGTCCCCAAGTTGTCTCAAAAACACAAAGAGAATTTGTCTTTGGAACACAGTGGTTTGAAACATAATGTCAAAGGAGGCTTTCCCAGGTGGCTTTCTGTCTAATTCCTTCTTCCCTCACAGGACTGGCTCTATTATTAACAGAACATGATTGTAAAATGCAATATAAGGCTAAAGAATTTTCCTTTGATGCTCTTTCCCAATTAATTTGTTGTTTTTCATGTTTCATTAAATGCATATCATTGAGGAATAGAATGGTAGTCCCTGCGAGAATTCCATTTTTCTGATGTTTAAGAATGCGAGCAGAGGACAAGAACATTCTTCAGGGGTGTCGGCACCTGGTTGTCAGTCATTAGTCCTGGGCAGGAGGCAGGTGAGGTGAGGAGGGACTGAAGTTTATATTTTGAAAATGAGAACCTATCTTGGCATTTATTTTCTTGGCTTTTGTATCTTTCTAAAGTAGCATCTTATTTTAATTTCGAGAGTTATATATATTTGCCCTAAATTTATAGAAAACAGAATTATAAAGAAGAAAATAAAATCACCGGTAATTCTACTACTTTGTTTAATTACTATATGTTTTCTCCCTTTCCTACTTATGTCATATATTATATTCTTTTGCACGTAATGTTTTATGTTTTGCTAAATATACATATTTTGCCATTTTAGTGAAAATTTTTCATAAGTGTAACTGGTTTACAGAAGAGTCTTTGTTTTGGGAGGTATAAATGTGAAACGGTTTTAGGTTTCTAGTTATTGTTTTCCACTTACACTCCCTTCCTCCTGGGGTGTTGGCTGTCAACCACATCCTGGTCAGATCCCCCAATTTTCCTATCGTTTTCTCTTTCTCCAACAGATGTGTTTTCTGGTTCTTTAAGGCTGTGTGAGTCCTGTTTGTTTGTGATACTTCAAGCTTCAGAGCTTGGCTTGTTTCATTTTCTGGAACAAACTAGCTCTGTGAGCCCAGTGCCGGGGAGCTGTGGGTGGAAATAATGTCATTGTCCCCCCTTCATCTCAGCTTGTCACCTCTCGTGTTGGGGGCAGGAGGTGATGGCCCTGCGTAGGCAGTGAGGGCATGGTCCCCACCTTCCCCTTCTGGTTCCATTTGATTGTGTGTGGCTGTGCTTATTTCGATGCATTCTGTGCACGGCTTCCTCTGGGCCCTGGTCACTCCTTCTGACCCCCTACATCACTGAGGGCTCCTTTCAAGGGTAGCCAGGCTTAACGTCTGCACAGGCGTGTAAGCTGTTCACACCTTCGATGCCTTGTGCTGGATAAGCCTCCTGTTTTCTCGAGAACCCGGTCCCTTTCCCAAGTCTCGATGTCCCTTCCTGAGGAGCCATGGGGATCGCTTTTGAGGGGTCCTTCGCACTTTCCCAGGGCCACAGGGAACTGCATGTGGAGGCACTGCCCTCACTTCTTCCCTGGAGGGTTACGCTGTGGGCAAGAGCCTTACCGTGCTGCTATAATAGGTGGCTCCCTCAGTGATCTCTCCTGGGCTTGGCATCTGCCTCTTCCCCACCTCCAGAGGGCACACGTCAAGCCTCCCCAGTGTTCTCTCTGTAGCATCAGATGGAGCTATGGCTGTCATACCTCGGCAAGCTTCCTGCAGGGAAGCAAGAGTCCCATCTCCCTTCTTAGAGTATCCTACAACTGTCACCATTTTTCCCTTGGAGCCTCCCCTCTTGGCTTTGGGAAGGAGGAAGTACCCCAAAGGAGGGAGGAGAGAGCATCTCAGATAAACTCAGTGCCTCCCGGAAGGTGCAGGGTGCCTCCACTGGTCCTCCCAGTTGTCTTCATAGGGACATTGGAGAGGGGAAGGTGGGTAGGAGCAGGGCTGGTTTTGTGCCTCTGAATACACAAAACGAGGCCCCCGATGCATGCAGCTGCTTTGTGGCTCCCTTTGGAATATCAGGATGCGTTGCAACTTTGATTTTTGGCTGTAGGCACAGTTGTCGACTCCAGCACTGGAACCAGCAGGAGCCTGTCACATAGATATTCATTTTAATTACTTCATACTAATTTATGCATATAGCCTAATTGTAAGACAATTATTTTGGACTCTCCAAAATCAGACCTGAGGAAAGGAGTTGATGCAGGTATTTGATTTGGAGGCAATCCCAGCAACCACAATTGATAAATGGGGAAAATGAGGCAGGAAAGGGGGTACCCTGATGAAAGGATTACCCCTGGGGGCCCCTGGAGTGCAATCCTGTTGGGAGACCACTGAGCAACACATGTGGCCTCGTATCCCATAGTTATTGAAGTTGTCCTCAGGGGTGTTGAATTCCTTGCCTTTCTGTGGTGCCAGAGAAAGCCCTCAGACAAAGAGGAAGAGAGATGTGGGTGCCTATGGTGGGAAGCTGTCAGCAAGCCAGAAACTCGCAGTGACACTTGGTGAACTCCTGGGGGACCCGGGCTATTTGGGGCAACAGAGTAGGATATATAGTCGACCACACGAATTAAATTAATCATTCCTCTCATATTGGGCATTTAGGTTGTAATCTTTTAATTTTGCTATTATGAATTGTGCTATAGTGAGTTGTTATATTTTTACATTTTTTTTTATTTATTTACTTAGAATAGATTCTTAGATGTTGGATTACTTTGTCAATGGCAAAGCATTTTTACTTCATTAATACATTTTGGGGCAACTTAGCATATGGACTCAAATGTAATGTTGGTACACATGACATTTTTAAAACAAACATTCTTCAGACAATGCCTATTCCCTACTGAACTCTGAGTAGGTGGTGGGAAGACTGCCTCGTCTTGCGCCCATAGGAGTAGAGTATCGCAGCCTTGACTAGCACCTCTGCCTAACTGCAGAAGGTAATCGTACAGCTGTGGAAGAGATTTCTCTGAAGGGGCTACACCTTCACCACTCGATTTTTTTTAACTGTTATCCAGTCTCCAAGCAGTACCTGTAGAAAACTATGCCATGGGTTGACAAGGAAGTATAGGAGAGGGAGATATTAAAAGTTAAAGAGGCAGCTTTTAGTAGAAAGAGAACAAAAGAAAATTCATTCAACAAAACTTTCCTGAGCACTCGCCCCAGGTAAGGAACTGTATGTGGCTATCTGGGACACACCAAGGTTAAGAAGGAATGCTCTTGATTCTTAAAGAGCACCTAATCTAGCTGAAAAAAATTTTGCATCATTTTGTGATAGAAAGTCATCTGAGCTGGAGATCCTTTGACTAGAACATCTTAAGAAGGATGCTCTGCAGGAAGTGGCCTGCAGTTTCTGCACGTCTCTGGAGGTTTCTTGTAACAACTCAGAAGAAGTCTTTCTGGTGGCACGTTAGAGGTGGAAGCATCAGAGAAACGTTTAGGGAGAGTGGCAACCCCCGGTTTAAAAACTGCTGATCCCGTCTTGGAAGCCTTTGGAAGAGGCTGAGGTTGGGGAGAGCTATTTCCCTGAGTCCCTTAATTGCAGTTCTACTTCATTATAGATATTAATGATCCAGCATTTCTAACTGTTAGGAAATGAACTGAGCTGGAATTATGATCCATAAGCATGATACATTTTTAAATAGATTCAAATGATAACTAGGAGATGCATGCACATTGGAGTATGAGACAAAATGGGAGTGTTTCGGCTTTCCTGAATTAGCTTGTTTTAGCAGAAATGAAAACTGGAATTTTCCAGGCAGCTAATCTCACTCGCTCTGCCAGACTGTCATGGCCATGCCAGCCGCACTAGGTGTCACTGTGCGAACTTCTACCGAATGGAAAAATACAAAAGGAAGAGAAGAAAAGTGAGAATATTTTAATCTGTTGAACTGTTTGATATTCAGCATTTCTCTCTCAATTATTTCCTTTTTAGTATCAGCTATTTTTAAGATCATGGAACATACACACACACATTATTGAATGAGTAGCTTGTCCAAATAGGAATTTTTCTCTGATTTTGGGAATTATTGTTCTTTCAGGAGAGCTAAAAGAAGCTTTCTTTGCATATGTGTTCAGAAGAGACATAAGATTTTATTTTAAAAAATTAAGTTTTGAACGTCTTGTCCTGAGCCTTATTGTATTATTTACACAAAATTTCATCCTAAGGGCATTTCCCCTATTTAGAAAAAAGAAACGGATTTATCCTACTAGATACTAATGATACAATGTGTAAAAATGTTCAGCTTTAAAATTCTAAAGAGGACAATTCTTTTTGAATAACTTTGTTTCATTTTATTTTCATTGCAAATTTTGTTTTCCTCTAATCCATCCCATGCCAGCATAATAGAAAGTTTTATGATCCCTGTGGCTGTGGTCTGATACTTGTAACATGCAGTGTCATCTCAGACCTTGGTGCCTGACCGCAAATAGCAGAGATCTCTAGTCTGTGCAATAACCCTATTATCGGAAGATGCACTTGGGTCCGTGCAACGATCAGTGCCACATGTGCTTTGTAGAAAGGCTGTGGAAAATTCAATTGTGTCACTGCTTGAGAAGAAACACAGACAGAACCCCTAAACACACCGTAAATCATTGCTATCCCTTAAAACTATATAATTTTCCCCGTTCCTGAAAGGCTGGAATCTTTCATTCTCTGCTAAGTAACTCAGTAGCATCTTCCCTTAAAAATATATAGCCCATAATCAATTAGGGCCTAGAAAGACTGTTATTCTATATTTTATGCAATGCCTACAGCATTCTGTAGTGCCCAATAAATATTTTATGATGATCACTGCATGCCAGCTTTCTAGGATGTGTCATAGATAACCTTTATTTTCAGGCAAATGGTGGAAATACACCTCAATTTTTTGACACCTGAGGCTTGTGTTTTTCATTTCTATAAAAATAGTGATACCCGGGAGCCGCAAACTCTTTTTTGAATCAAATGATGTCTTTTAGAGCTAAAAGCAATATACATGTGACTTAATCCTATAGAGTTAGCAGACAGGTATCAGAGACAGAAGTCAAACTTGAATTTAGGGGACACTCCTGGTGGCTTTTAGAGTGATAATAATTATTATTATAACACTTAAGTAGTATTACCTATGCATTGTTCTATGCAGTTTCTATATATTGACCCTTTAATCCCCATAACAAACTGTTGTCTTGAAGTAGTAACTATTATTATCCCCATTTTTGCAATGGTGTCACAGAGAGGTCAGGTTACTCTTCTAAGGTCATACAGCCTTATGGTGGCACAGGTTGGGGTTTAAATGCAAGTGGTCTGGCTCCATAGTCTCTACTTGCTCAGAACCATTGAACTGTAATGGCTGTTTTATGAATCCCTCACCAGCTCCCTTCCCCAGCCACCAGAGATATCTTCAGGTGCCTTTTACATTCTGACATAACCTCTCTGGGCTTCAATTTTCTGATTCTTGGAAGGATGGGTTAAGGGCTAGATTACTGCTTAGATCCTTTCCTCTCCAGAATGTTATCATTCTTTGGTTCCCAAGAGGTGTCCTATAGAGAGTTCCATGGTGTAGTCTAGATGTGATTGGAACCTGGACACGGTGGGGCAAGTGTCCTTGAGGTTACCTAGAAGTATGATAATGCCATAAACAGAAAAAGAGAAGTCAAAGTCTGGCCAGGCTGTGTTTAAATTTATGCCAGTTTAGTTTTTAGTGGTGGTGAAACATCTCAACACGTTGATGAGGCAGCTGGTAATATGGTTCCAGAACAGTGTTTCTCAAACTCTGTCCTTATAGACCATAGGCATCGGAATCATATGGGGGCTTGTACAATGGAACTTTTTGGGTTCCTCTTCAGATCTACTGAGCCAGAAACTCTGAGGGAGAATGCTTGGAGATACTCGTGGATCACTATTTGAGAACCACTAGTTGAAAATTTCAGGGGCAGCAGCTGGAAATGTCAATTCAAGAGCCACGTAACATTAAAAGCTCAGTGGGGAAAGAGTATCCCAAGAGAAGTGTGAGATCCCAATCTACATTGCAGAGGTAGGTGGGGAGGAGTTTGGGAAAAGGGCAGAGCAACATTCAGAAATGAGGAGGGACCAGGAATAGGTAAACAAGAGGGGCAGAAGGGCTGTCACTCTGCATGGAAGTAGGCATGGACAGAACCATTTCAGTAGAGGGATGAGGACAAATGGAAGACACTCTGAGAGAATCAGGAGTGAGTGGGTGATGGTAAAATACAGACCTTGAGAATGAGGATTGAAATTAAATGGCAGAGGAAAGGGCAGCATTGCAAGAGATGGTTTTTTAAGATGAGAAAACCCTGTGCTCATTTGAAGCCCAGGAGAATAACATGAGACATTCCTATGGGAGGTAGGTGCCACACTGTGTCAAGCAGGGTGACACAGGGTGAGCAGGGACTTGGCTTTTCACCCTCTCCTATGTCATCCTTTTGAAAAAATTACTGTGGTTCAGTGATAAGGAAATTCTTCAGTTATCTTTGATACTTTGGTGATGATTGATAGAAGCTGACCTAAAAGACATGAAATATTTTCAATGCATTCCAATGGTGTCTGTGTAGGCTGAAAAATGCCCCCCTCCCCAAAGATATCTACATTCCAATATCTGGATCCTGTGAAGCAAACATTATATGGCAAATAAAGTGTCTTTGCAGATATGATTCGGTTAAGGATCTCGAGATGGGTGATGATTTTATATTATCCAGGTGGGCCCTAAATGACATCGCACATGTGTGTATAAGACAGAGGCAGAGGGAGACTTCTCTCTACCCAACCCCCCCACTCACACTCACACTCACACTCACACACACACACACATGCACACAGAAGAGACCAGGAGGTGATGTAACCCTGGAGGCAGAGATGGGAGTGATGTGGCCACAAGCCAAGGAATACTGACGGTGCCTACGGGTTGCAAGAGGCCAGAGACGGATGCTCCCCTGGAGTCTGTGGGAGGAGTGCAGGCCTGCGAACTTGATTCCGGCCATGTTAAGACTCAATTTCTGGCCTCTGAACTGTAAGAGAATAAATGTGTATTGTTTTGAAGTTTGTGATAATTTGTTACATCAGCCATAGGAAACAATACAACTTTAATCAAAACAGCATTTCACAAAAAACCAATTTTTTTTCTAATCAACGTTATAGCTAAATGACATTGAACCAAACAACTGTATTTGAGGACCTGCTGTAGTCATTTCACTTAAAGTCATCATTTCCAAGAACCTATCTGGGACGTTAAGTGAGGACTTATTGTGCTATGTCCCATACTGTGCCTGTGTGTGTGTGTTTGGGGGCTGGGGTGGAGTTGTAGTGGTGACATGTTGTACAAAGAAAAGGTACATTCTTGACATCCCCCAGCCCAGCGCTGCCTTTGTTACTAGGTGACTAACGGTCACGTCCTTGACAAAGGCACTTCCAACCGTTCCATTCCTCCCTGTCTTCTTGACAGTTTGGAAAGAATTAAAGCACTTTGCTTTCCCCACAGTGACTAATGGGGCTTGCTGTGCTATTAGAGCGGTGCTTTCCTGTACTTTTTTTGGGTAAACTGTGGAACTCATTACTGTAATACTTGAGCAAATTTAAACACCTAACTCACACTCCTCTTTTATTCCTTTCTCCCTGGGTGACTAACTGTAGATATGTGTAATGAAACCAAATAAACTCCGTGAAGTGTGTAATGCCTACTTAATTCTATCCCTGTTCTCTGAATCAAGTATTTCTCTTTTCTTTCTGACGAGAGTCAGTCATTTAACACATACAATAATACACATTTGTCCACTTTTAGTTACCTGGAGTTAATACAGATGGAACTTGGTCCACTAAGATTGTCAGGGTACTTAGTGATTAATGTGAACAACCCTTATATTAATGTGAAGATAAGAAGTAGAATTTATAATGCTCTTTGATTACAATGATGCATCCCTGCCTTCTTAGAGACTTTAAGAAGAAAACAAGGAAACACAAAAGTGATTATAGAGATATATGTACACAACCTGCCCCCCCACCTAAACACACACTACCGGAAAATAAGAGAGACAAATAACAAATTATATTCAGATTTTTTTCTTCTTCCCTAGGCTGCCAATAAGTGGTAAACTCATTTTCTTTTGTAGGTGGGGACGATTTGGACTGAATGTCAACTGGTTTAAAAAGCTCAAGTTGGCATTAAAAGAGATTGATCTCTCTCTCTCTCTCTTTGATCTCTGTTTTTCTTTAATTCATATGAAACTTAAAGGAGAAAAAACAAGTAACTAAGTGAAAATATAACAGAATGATATTTTAGTTGTTTCATACTATAATAAATAGCTTGCAGATCAAATTAACTGCTATTTCTTAGAAATAAACAGCACTTTTTTAAAAAAATTAATCAATGAACTTGGTTAACTTGAGATATTTTCGAAGTTCCTTTTTGCCTCGATATTTTGTTTTATGATGCAACTTTGTGATATACCTAGCCTAACTCAACTTGGACTGAAGTCTTGACTATATTTTATGTAAGTCTATTGTTATGAGGTTACTCGTTTGATTTTAATGGTCAGGAAGGCTGGAGTTATGAGTTAGGAAGAAGAAGCCAACTGTCTGAGTATTCATGCATTCAGCCCTGAGCCCTTTTAAATGTACTTATCACTATTCAGAAGCATAATTCATGTCTCCATCAAGAAAGCAATTGTCAGGACAAATTTTCCAAAAATGTGTAGGACAAAAGAAACCTAAAATGGATGCATGTCTCAGGATTCCATATGCTTAAATCACCAAGGCTTCTTCTTATTCTGATCACCTTTGTATCCCCAAAGCCAAAGCAACTCACTAAGTGAAAATGGTCTTTATGCTTTCTCAGTCTGACTCAGATAGTCCTTTCCTTTTTTGATTCTCTTAAGTGGTTTCTCCCAATTAGCCTACAAACTTCTGACTTTTTCTTCTCTCCAGCTCCATTCCAAAAGGAGCCTTGCATTGTTGACTGCTGTGATTGGCCTCGTGTGGACTTCCGGGAGCTCTTTGATTATGACTTCAGGTTCTTGAGCCAGAAATACTTCCTGGCTGTGCTTACCTTTTCTGCATGAACTGTAGCACCAGCGATGACTACAGAAGTCAGGAGGTTGGTGCCCACTCTTCCTATGGTGTACTGAAGTTAAAGCTAGCAGTCCCAACTCATTAGGCCACCGCTAATTGCAAGGTGTCATGAATGGCAGAGTGACCCTTTCATGAAGAAGAGTGTTATCAGAGGGCCTAATGTGGCATGTGTTCACCCACTGTGACATGTAGAATAGCTGTTGTGATAGAACTGACTGCCTCCCATGGGAAAGGCCACCAGGCCCTGCCATTTGCAGGACATAGAACAAGAATATGCAAGGAGGCCCTACATAAACCCCTCCTTCTCTTACCACTTTCGACGCCCTCCCAAACCTTGAGGGGCTCTATATGCACACTGACAGACATTGCAGCCTGTAATTGTCAAGCTCCCTGTACATTTCCCCACCCCAAACAGCTGCTGTTTGGACACCCCTCACATGGCCGGCCCAGCGTATCATCAAATGTATAGACACAGAAAGAGGTACCGGGAAGCCGCATGGGCCAGTGAGAGTCCTTTGGCAGGGGATTCTAAGGCCCAAGGTATGCACAGCGGGGTCTTGAGAGGAAGAGGGGAACAGGCTCCAAGGGGGCTGTGCTTTTGGAGCCCCCGACTCCTTCCCCTGTAAGAATGGCACGGTTGGAGCAGTGACAGGTCAGGTGCCTCTAAATATTCAAGGCTTAGGGAGGGCCTCCAACTTGCCTGGTGGAAACTCTAGAGAGAGATATTTTTTCCTAGATTAAGTTAGAGTTGTGTCTGCTTCATAATTCTTAACTCCTTCTACGTCTCTTGCTTTTCTTTTCCTTCCCCTCCTTCTTTCTTTCTCTCCTACTCACTCTCTTTCTTGGGCATATTCTTCAACTTCCTTGCTCCCTCTTCATGACACAGATATTTAACAGTGTCTTGTTCTAGAATTCTGCAGTTTGGATGAATGCAGATAGTTTAACGTTAGCTCTTCCTCACTAGCGTGTAACCCTAGAGTTTTCATACTCACTCCATGGCACAGGTGAACCATGGAACAGAAGGAAGTCAGCTGTGTAGTTTGAAGACATTTTCCAACACGCCCCATAACACATTCCTTTTGGTCTTCAGTTTCCAAGTTGGATGAACCTAGACACTACCATCTGCCATGTTGCCTTTTGTTCTTAAGAAACTTGCTTTTTGTTGGCTCTGTCTCTAACGGCACAGAATCTGCTTGACAACACATGCACACAGGGCCTATACATTTTTAGGAGGTAGAAGATTTAAAATGCGTGATAGTAAAAATGTAAAACCTTTTACTTTATTGGGATGATAAAAGTGAAAAGGAGGAGGCAAAATTTCTGTATCACGAAATAATAAAAGATTTAATTTCTAAATACTCTCAATATGGTATTAAAACATGAGGTGGCATAAGGCCAGGACATATTGGGAGATGTGAAAAAAAAAAAAAAAAGAAAAGAAAATGCACAGACATTGCATATTTTGGCTTTTGTTTCATTAACCAAGAAGTGTATTAAAAGGAAACATTGTAACTTTTAGGCACTATGCTATTCAAACTATAGACCTGCACTGTGTAACACAATAGTCACTAGCCAAACGTGGCTGTTGAACCCTTGATGCAGTTGGAACTGAGATTTCAGTGGTATAAGTATAAAAATCACACTAGCTTTAGAAGACTGAGTTAAAAAAGGTAAAATATCTCATTAATTATTTTCTATATTGTTACATGTTAAAATATTAATACTCTAGATATATTGGATTAAGTAAAATATATTATTAATATTAGTTCTACCTCATTCCTTTGACTTTTTAATGTGGCTGCTGGGAAATTTTAAATTACATGTTTGAGCTTGTATTTTCTTCCTCTTGAACAGTGCTTGTAAAACTGGCTCTGAAAGTTGAAAGTTAATGTGTGTCACATAGTTTATACATATATATATACATATATAATATTATTTATATATGTATATAAGTAAAATGCTATTTATATATTAGTATATTAAATGTTGAGAAATAACTGAGAATTTGGTTGGGGTGTTTGCATGTTTGATCCAGAAATCAACCTCTCTGGTGGACAGATGACTGAGGAATTTCATTTTTGCTCCTCTGAAATGACACACAGTTTCTCGAGGCTTTAAAGAGAAAGGAGCAACCTAATCATGACTGGGGAGACTCTTTGGCCTGTCCATTCCCAGATGTTTGTGTGGGAGGTTCCATCCTGTCATCCTCATCTCTGCTCAAGGTCACCTCCTCATAGAAGCTTCCCCAAATACTCCAGCTGAATGCCGCCTCTGCCTCATCTCAGTTGCTCTCTTTACCAATTTTATTTTCTTTGGAACATTTATCATTATCAGACATTACCAGCTGGTCTGAAGGTAGTGAGTTATCTCACCTGATTGTTCAGTCAGTTACAGATTGAACTTTTCTACTACTTTCCCCCTTCTTACTACTGCACTTGACTAGTCTAAAAAAATAAATAAATACAAAAATTAAATAAAATAAAGAAATTACTTTGCTTGTTTTCTGGTTTATTTTCTCTTTCTCCTACTAGAATGTAAGCCACATGGGGACACAACAGTATCTAAATTAATTTTCACTGTATTCCCAGTGCCTACCTGTGGCAGTGACCATGGGGTAGGACAGGTCACAGAGCACTTAACAAACACCTGCCACCGGTTGATTTTCTAACCGCCTGTGCACTATGCTGTGGCTAGAACATTGCCCCAACCAACCGAGATCAAATCCAGACACCAAATGAAGTTTTTAATGTTTTACTTATTTGAGTGCTTATAAAATGTCATATTTAGCAGCAATGTGACATGTGTTTAGTAACTAGACTCAAGTTCTAGGGCTCTCTTGACTCAATGGCTTTAGGCAGATCAGTTAAAGTTAGGGGCTTAGTTTTATCTCAAAGATGAAAGTTTTCAATTAGATGATTGTTTGAAATGTCTCTGGCTCTGAAATTCCATGCTATGGATTTCATCAGAGGGTTGAGGGTTGGGTATCACGTTAGCTACTGACTGCCTGTAATTGTTTCACCCGCTGTTACGTTATATAATGAGAGGATGGAACACGCAGAAGATTAAACAAGGGGAGGGTTTTGGTTTATTGATTAATCATGGGCTAATGGAGGGCCAGGTTGGGGGATCAGAGAAAGGGCGTGGCTTCAGGATGCCATGGCTAAGGGTGGGGCTCTAAAGAGAAACTTGTCAATTTTTCAATTTATATTCATGAAGTAACCACGTGTGTTTGTGTATGTGTATGTTTTTTCTTTCTTTGTTTTTCTCTGTTTTGCTTCTCTTCTATTACACTGTGACATTTTTTTTTCCATCGTATGCAAAGACAGCACAGGAGGAACGAGGAATGAGCCTTTGCTGTGGACGGCGAACTAAACGCATCATGGCGGGAAATGCACGAAAGACCTTTAGGAAGTGACACATAGAAAAGAGCTTCGAGGATAAAGTGACACATGCTTGAGACTCACCAAGAAGTGCTGTTCAGCTTCAGAGATGATGGGCAGTGCTACAAAGGATGCGTGTGAGAGTCCTTTGAAAAGGACAATTTCTCTTAAAATGTGTGGAGATAAATTTTTCTGTAGCCCTGGACTTTTGGCACCAGGTGGCCTTCTCAGTGTTTCAATTCGTTTTTATAGACAGTTCCTGATGAAGACCTATTTTCTTTGCTTCATTGTTTATAGTGGGGCGTTTGAATGTCCTGATGCACGGTGACCAGGCATCCAAATGAGCAATACTCTCAATAATTCTTAAACGAACTCCACTGATGGGATGCGTAAGCCATTAAAAGGGAAAAAAGGTTTCCTTGGTTTGGAGGAGGTGCTATGGGGTGGGGGGAGAGTTTCTTCTATTTACGGTAGTGACGGGGAGGGACCAGTGGGTGTTTGAGCATCTCCACGGCTGGTAAGGGAAGAGATAAAACTTTTGGAGACTTTCATTTATCTTGTTTTTTGGTGTTAGAGTTCTTGAAGAGTTCAGGTATAATCAGAGCCTTCTGTTACAACAGGAAGCACCATCTGCTGAAGCATTCTGTAAGCAATATAACATCTCTCCAGAGATAGTTTAGCATTCAATTCACAAAGAAGGATGGCAGGGACTTGTAAACAAAAGGAAACAACTGAAGCAGCGAGGAAGGGGCTGTGCTCTAAACATTCAATATGTTTCTTTATAGCTGAGAAACCCTGTAATGCTACAAAACCCTGGCAGAATTCTCTGATGTATTCATTGTTTCCTTTTCTGTGCGTGTGTTTAAGCTTCAGTATTTGAAACTACCTCTCCTAACACACTACTCCTGTTTTTTGACTTTCTTTTGATTTTTGTTTTTATTTTCTTTCAAGTTAAGCCATTTCTCATTGATCAGGTGGGTCATGAGTCATTACTAGTGACAAAAATATAAATAATAATTTAAAAAAATGCTGTATATTGAATGTAGCTATGTTTTGGGGGAAGAAAAATTAATGGCACATCGAAGGCTGGGCGTAGTAGACACTACGATATGAACTGGGGTCTTAGCAGAAGTTTCTTATTTAAAGCTTCACTATTTTGTCACAGGGGAAAGAGCCAGAAGTCCCACAATTTACGTAAATGCCAAATTAGTTGAAAATGCTGTGTTGTACCCTAGAGGAGAGGCCTCTAGAAACTAATTTGCATTGTTGAAAGATCAAATGTTTAAGAAAAGTGGCCTTTGTTTTACTCTCTAATAAAAAGACACAGTGGGGAAAAATTGCTAATACTGTGGAAAGAAAAGACATCACCTTTTTAATTCAACACTTTAAGCAGAATATGAACTCAAAAATTAAGTGTCAAGGGATGAATGATTTGAGGGCGAATTTGTATTACTGCCCCCTCCATTCAGCTACTTCCTTCATTAGACACACAGACCTGCAAGATTTTGGTCTTTAGTTGGGTATTTTATAAAAATGTTCAGTATATGACTTTATGATTTATACGGCCTAGAAAGATATTCAGTAGCATTGACCATGATTTAAAACCTTAACTTCAGAACCTAAACTGTAAATATCCTGAATTGCAAAATTACAGGGGAAAAAAAAAAGAAAAACAGAAGTCTCTGTCCTCAAAAAAAGTATAATTCTTACTGTCGTATTCTTATATAAATTAATGATACTCTGTGCATGTGTGCATGCATGCACGTGCTACACCTCAATAATTGTTTTATCTGATGGTCTTTATTACCTTGTAGAGATTATAATGTCATAATTAAAACAAGTTTCATTATTTTCTACTTCCACTCCCATATAATAGATCACTACCATTTTAGTGGTGGACCATTAGGCAATACAGATTGAATTGTTTTCCCCTAGATTTGTCGGTTTACTGCTTTTAAAAGAATTAATCACCTGTCTTACAGCTTCCCTTGTAACTCTGGTGGCTTCCACCCGGAGGGAATGCTTTACTTTTTAGAATCACGGAATGTCTGGGGAGGACCGCAGACATCAACCCCCTCCTGACCTGGATAGAGGAAACTGTGCAGTGTTGCTTACAGAGTCCGTGGAGATGTTCTGTTGCCTATTTTAGCTGGTTAGCAGAACAGTTTTACATGGTTACATATACTTTTGGCAGCACCATGAAGTAAATACTATTAGAGGCCAGCTTGGTTCTGATTTTGAAATAATCACTTAGCAGCTATGCTTTGTGATTTATTATAAAGCAGAGCAGAATTTGGCATTCCTTGGTTACTGATAATGACACCATAAAGTACCAAAAATGTACACACACACACACACACACACACACACACACATCTCCAGACACATACATACATATCCCATGATGTGAACATATAACTTCATTGGTATATAGCATGTGTTTCATCACATGGCCACTGGGCTTCCTTTTAAATCAAATTTTCATTTTTGGAAGTTTTAAAATATCACATATAAAATAAAATATTGTAATCACTTGTGTAATTATGAGAGAAAAGATTCCAAAATAACATTCATTCATTCATTCACTCAACGTCTTTTTCATGCTTGTTGAAGATCTGCCATATGTTGGGTATTGAGTTCTGGTGCTGCAGTGACCCTACAGGATATCATTGATTTAATATCACTGCATCGTTTCTGTTGACTAAAGAAACTGGTGACAATAATGACATGGTCTGGCTAAGGGAATCTAGCTCAGATTACGTTCCTTAATTCTCTTTTCTAGTGTCAATTCCTGGGAGATGTTATTTAAGTTAATCAGTTAGTTCCTAGAGACTTTAACTCAATATGTGCCCCTATGGCTAGTGGCCTGATTTGTCACCTTCAGGACATTGATCTCTCTGAAACCTTTTATTAGGACTTTTTGTATTCCTTGCCATGATTAAGGCTCTGAGAGTCCTGACCACGGAAATGGGAGGGCCCCTTCATATCTCCTTGTGTAGGAGGGTCATTTCCTGCTGGTAGCCTGACTTGCAGAATGAACCTCAGTGGGGGTGCTCTGACACCCTCTGTGAGAGAACACTAAATGTCCCCCTTATCCTAAAGCAGCAGTCCCCAGCCTCTTGGCACCAGAGACCATTTTTATGGAAGACAATTTTTCCAGGGACCGGGAGTTGGGGGATGGTTTCGGGATGATTCAAGCACGTTACACTTATTGCGCACTTTATTCCCATTATTATTACATTGTGGTGTATAATAAAATAATTATACAACTCCCACAGGTTGAGGACCCCTGCCCTATAGCACTTCGTGTGTGGTACAATAAATGTCCCCCAAAGATGTTCACATCCTAATCCTCGGAACATGTGATTATGTACACGGCAAAAGGAAATTTACAAATGTGACTGAGTTAAGGATCTTGAGATAGATTATCCTGGTTTATCCAGGTGGGACCAATGTAACCACGAGGGTCTTTAGAAGAGGAAGACAAGAGCGTTTAAGTCAGAGAAAGGGAATCTGGTGGGCTACGAAGCTGGTGGCTGGAGTGAAGTATGGGGAGATGGAGAGGCGACTGTGAGCAACACAGCCCTGTCAACACCTTGGTTTTAGACTTCCGATCACCAAAACTGAAAGGGGACACATTTGGTTTGTGTCCAGCTGGTACGTTTGTGGTAACTTGTCACAGCGGCAGTGGGAAACTAATACAACAGGGTAGCCACTGCATGAGCAACCTCAACAAGGCTGGTCTACCTGCGGGCAGAGACCTCAGTCCTCTCTCAGAGGCAGGGCCTATTTGGTGCAAAACAATTTATTCACAAAGCCTCTAAGAACCGAGGAAGCCCGAATCTCCTTCTCCTCAAGAAGCACATGAGAGTCTCTTATTCCTGTTGGGGTTCCAGGTAGCTTGTGTTTTGCCCCACCTCTGTGTCTGTCTCATTTTTTAATAGAAAATGGGATTAGCAATACCCTAGGTTCCTCTGAATACACTGGGCCAGCAGGGATCACAGACCCTTGGGTGTATTCGTGAGAGAAGCAGCTATGTAACCTCCACATCAGAGTCTATCTATTCACACAATTTACAGTCCAAATTTCTGACAGATTCGTTTTCCACTGTGGGAATTTATGAGACTGGCCTCGACGACAGGTCTTCTGAATCTTTGTCCAGTGTCTTTTCTATTATATCATGGTTGCTGTTAAGTGAACTGGAGCTGTCCAGGACAAGAGCCTATAGTGACAGGTGTCTTAGGTGTTCATGTGGAAGGATGCTAAAGCCCCAAACTGAGGATATCTGTCTGTTAATCCTCAGCGTTGGACAGTAGCCTCCTTCCACGTTAGTGCTCCCACCATCAAGGGCAGTTACAGTTTCCTTGGTGTCTTCTCTACCCTTTTAATTTACAGGGAATCCCCAGGAAGGGGTGTCATGATATCTACTTTACAATGAATGACTTCTCATTGCTTGTTGAGGCACAAAGAATAATCTGAAGGCCTAAAATAAAATTGCTCTCCTAGGACATTTTTCTTGTCCTCTGTTCACCCCATGATCCTATTTACTCCTTTTTGAAATGTAAGCCCAGAGAAGCTCCTGGGCGTGAGGTTGAACTAGTAATTCTACCCAGTAGATTTAGGCAACACAGGGATGTCTTCCTGAATTTGTATGAAGGAATTCCAAAACCCCATTGGCTTCTCTGAACATTTCTGTATATGTCCTAATCCCTGAAAACACTAATAGTTGCCTTCCCAAATCCCAGGACTTCCTCTCGCAGCACTATTGAATTGAGGGACAAATACAAGGATACTAAGTGAATTTCCCATACACCCCAGTGGCTAGTGGCCCAGTTTCCTATTGCAGAGGTCCTGGCACTCAGGTCTAGCTCTTTCAATAGAACTGTTGGTAGATTTGGTGAGAGAATCTTCCACGATGGTCATTAAAATACCTGGACAGATTTAGAAGCATAACATTAGATTTTTTATCTGGAGAAATATGCATTAAACCATCGATTTAGATAGAGGAGGTATAGGTCTGCAAGTTCTAATTTAGAAATAAAGGTATTGTCCACGGAGGTCAAGAATACTGTCAACTAGAAGGCTTGCTTATTTTCTGAAATCATAATTCATTTTTTAATTAAAAAATACTTATAAAGCCATGTAACAGATATTGTAACACCCTGTGAAGTTGACACTGTTATTGTTTTCATTTTACGCTGAGAAAACTAAGGCACAAAGAGATTAAGTAACTTTTCCCTAAGACCGTGTAGCTGGTAATTGCAGAGCTGGGATTTGAACCCAGGCCATCCGCATCCAGGGAGCCTGTTGTGATTAATAAAACTACATTATGCTGCCTCTCAAAGACAGATATCAGGAAGAAAGAGAGTCTAACAGATTTGGTCATTACTGAAGGGTGACTGTCATGGTCGTGGTAGAGATGGAAGTTTATGAAGGGGAGAGAATTTAAAACAGTTGACTGAAGATTTCTGACAAAGAACTACCAAAGTGTTAACATTCTAGCGCACCTCGTCATTCAGCATACTCGATGAAATTGCTATAGTGTAATCATGTCCCACGGCTAAATTTTATTGTCTGCCTCCAACATTCTGACTGCCTTGAGAATACTAGCACAGGATGTTAATGGCACACGTCCTGTAGAGATTCATAGCAACCGAAAAGAGGTGGCACTCAGCGACCATGTGCATTTGATGAAATATTTTAGCAAAGCTGACCCAGTACATTGAATAAAGCAAACAATAAACAAAGTAACAACAAAAAAAAGCTGTCCCAGGCTTTGTTCTAGGTTAGAAATTATAACAAATTTACTTTTAAAAAGCTGGTAACTCTCTTTTATGCACTATAAAATTCCTTAAAAAAAGTGTCAGTGAAGAACCGTTAATCCCCAGATTGTTTGGTTTTACCCTTTCACTTCTTACTGGGAGAGCAGTGTTGTAGAGGACTCATTTTCAAAGAGGCTGGTGTGTGCTTTGTGGGCTGAACAATTGTTGAATGCCAGGAAGTAGCAGCCAGAATGACACCTTCAATTTGTATACGGGTTGCACTTTAGAAGCCACTGCCCCATACAGTATTTTACTTACACGCAACAATCCTGTGGTGTAGAAATTCTCTTTCCCCGATCCATGGAGACCTCAGGCTCGGTGACGTTCCGAGAGTTGCTGGCAGTCACAGCAGTCATTCGTAGAGTGTGTGGGCCCCAAATCTGGGTCTGCACATGCCATGCCTACGGCTCTGTCACTTACACAGCTGCTACCCTGACTCTCCCCTTTTCGTCCCCAGGGTAAAGTGACCCTAGAAAATTTGCTCCAGTCTCCAGCTGTCTGAAAGCAGAGGAAGCCAGTGTGGTTGCTTTATCCTACCTCTGTGGACCCAAACTACACCAAGTGCACCATAGAATAGATTTTAAAATTTCTGTGGCCCTTGAGCCCGCTGACCCATTTTCAGGTTTCCTTTGGCAACTGATGTCTTGTAGCTGTGGTGAAACTCCAGCCTCATTTGAGAGTTGGTCCATGTACTCCAGGCTGAACTAGAATCGTATTGGATTCAGGAGTAGCACATCATGCATTTTAACATTCATCTCCTGATAATCTCCTTGTTGAGAGGACAATCGTGGGTTTTCAAAGACCACATCTAAAGTGTGTCATGGCATTGGGGTCTAACTACATCAATCTTGTTTAACTGCTAGACCCTTAAATTCTCTCATTGCTGCTTGTGCCTTGCCTATGCTAAATACAGGGGGTAATAGGAATACGATGATAGACACAGTCCTTGCTTTCCAGCAGCTCATAATCTGAAAATTTTACAGCCAAAATCCAGACAATTATTACTAGGTTTATAACCGAAAAGGTTAACCCCATGTCTAAATTTCTCATTATGGTGATTCTGTTTTTCTGGATACATTCTGATTCCTCCTTGATATCCGCTTTCTACCCTTTTTTTTCCTGCTCTGTGTCCATAGGGCTGACATTTATTAACCAGGTAAATGGGCCTCCTTGTTCTGGGTTCTGCTGGGTTCACCCTTTGCTTTCCTCCTTGCTGTGCCACATCCCTCTTGGCACTGACTGTATCCCTCTACCTGAGACCATAGCTCTTGCTGGTGGCCAAATCCTAAAGCCATAGCTACCACTTTTTCCTCTAGGTTTCTGAGTCCCTCCATTCCCAGTCTTCTTCAGGACGATAAGGTTGCCCCGCTGTGACTAGCCGTAGGGTACTCTATCCCTTGTTCGTTTCCCTTAATCCTGCCCACACCTTTGTAAATTTTCCTGGATTAAACTGTCCTTGATTATCTCACTAGAACTTGTCATCTGGCTCTCAAGGGCCCCTGAATCATTCAAGACTCTCCGTGATCTGGCTCTAAACTCTAAATCCAGCCACATCTGTTGAGGCATCTCATTCACAGTCTCCACCCTCTTCTCAGAGGACCTCCCGATGGAGTCGTATTCTGGAAGGGCCTCCTCAACAGCCTGTTAAGTTTTTCTCACCATTCAAGGACTACAAATGCTACTGCGTTCATGTAGACTCACGATCCCACCCCACAGTCAAAACTGAACACATCTTCCTCTCTGCTCTTAATACCAGATTACATGCTGAAGTATTGCTTATTGCATCTGTCCCTCTCTCCTCTTGTTTGCAAGTCTGTCTACCTTGTCCAGCCGTTGCGCCCTGAGGGCAGGGCCTCCCCCTTTCTCAGTCTGGAAATCAGTCCAAACGGCAGGCAAGTGATGACTCTGTGTTCAGTTGATGAGTGGGCTTGCTTATAGGATCAACATGCAACCACTTGGTGGTTAATAATTCACTCTGGGAATAATCTAGACTACTTGCTTCTGATGTCCTCACCTACTCCTTTGCTATGGATCGAAGACTAGAGGAGAGGGGTTTGAAATGAATCAATTGTGTTTATCATGAACAATTCTGAGAAAAGTTTATATTGACAAGGCTGAAAGTTTTCAAGGATAAACTGTGTTTTGGGACTCAATATAGAAGATGAAGTGGTCCCTCTTCCATTGACAATGGCTGTTAAGCATTAACTCTTCTGTGCAAACTCTATAATAGCATTTGCTGTAGTGAGGGATAATTTGGCTTGGCTTGAACTGGTGGAGAGAAAAAGATGCCAAATGGAACTCTGCTTAGAGAGAACTTCCTTTTACCAGCCCCAACCTTGTTTCCAGAGAAGACCTCCAGTATAAGACGTGATGGTTCTGGAGTGTAGAATAGGTTGACGGGGCCACTCGTCTCTTGGGCCAATGCACTTTGGTGCTTGGGTTAAGAGTGTTAACTTTGCTTTTCATTTCTTTGCTCACTTAGCAAGCCCATGCCCCTTCTCAGTAAGGTAGGTGCCCAGTTTTGTCCTAAAGTCAAGCACCTTTCTAACATATTTTCAGTAATTAGATATGTTCTTTCCTTATAGCTCAAAGCTTTTCATGGAGGGTAACATTTAACTATTTTATTGCCGGCACGGATTCCCAACATGTGAGTTAGAGAGCAGCTATTTGCCCCTGGAGCCCCTGGACTTGAAGACTCTGTATAGACTTTCATCATTACTTGATCAACGCTGTCACTAGCGCAAATCTATCCCCCACACGAGGAGAGACATTAATTTTATGTTGTTTATGTACTCTTGCCATAAGGTTAAGCAATTCCTACTATTAAGCTTGATGAAATTGCATTACCTTAATGAAATGCACTTTACTGATAAAGAAGAATGTCACTTTCACAAGTGGAAGCACTGTTAGCAAATTTTTATGAGAGAATTCCCAAAATCATATCTTAATTGCTTGGACAGCTGTGTAGTTTACATAACGAGCAAACAATGCCAAGGTTTTTTATTTCCTTTGTCAGCTGTACTGGATGTTAGTATGCATGGTGGACCTTTTTTGGGCCTTTTATTACTTGATTGCAAATCATTCTTCATTGTTGCCCAAATTTATGGAAGGACATTGCTCCCTGAGGTGCCATTTCCTTTCAGGTCTGTAACTGAACATGACTGATGGCGCCAGAGTAACAGTTGCTTATTACGGCGTTCACTGAGCTGTGATTGCTCCAATACTTTATGTTGGCAGATGTGTTTCCCTAGGAACAGCATCTCCGAGACAGAGGTCATTGATCAAACCCCCTCTGGCTGTTCCATTATGTGCAAATTATTGCTAAAAGCAGAGAGGCTGCAAGGGAGGTGGTGTGTATTCATTGCAGATATTGGGGAGGGAAATCCAAGAAAAAAAAAAAAAGCAAGTGTAATGAAGCAGAAAAAAATTCCACCTAAACTAGCGCAATGTTTTTATAATGTGAATTAATAGGGGAAAAGGGGAAATTAAGTGACTGTGAGAGACACACAATGAAAGGAGAGTTCGATTTTACCATTCTGGGGTAACCTCTAAAATTGGGCTTGCTGACAGCATCCTTATAGGCTGTCGAGGCTTGAAGGGGGATGTATTGGGCGGTACCACAGCACTGTTGTCCTAACGGGTAAAGATGAAGGCAATTAAGTGGCCAGTGCACAGCATTCCCTTCAGCCCATTTCTGGCCAAATATTTGGAAACGGCTACAGACATACGGGGGACATATGTGGACATGCTTCGTGTCCCCCAGCCACTCAGGGCAGGACAGAAGCGATAATGGATTGATGGCAAATGGGAAGCACTTACACCTAGAAAGTCCTTTGCTCCAGGCTTGATAGAGTAGGACTTCTTGGCGTTCTGCTCATCTGCAGCAGCTCTTCCCAGCAGGTTTCCATTCCGGGAAAGACAAATGGGTCCCCCATGTGGGTGTCTCTGTTCTTTGCTGCAATGAGACTATGGGATGGCTTAGGTAGAGTGGGTAGCCTGCACACTCAGGGCTGGGCCTTCCTAGCCATGGACTGCCACCCTGTTTCTCAGACTGACTTGCTTTTTAGTATTGGAAAGACTCACTTTTTTATTATTTCAATTCAGTTCTCTTTATCTGTAAAATCTTTCCATGTATTGAGCCAGATTCTTCTCAGGCGATAAGTCAATTCTTTGATACATATTAGAGGCTTCAGGAATAGTGTATGCTAATTCTTGGGACATGGATGTAACCTTTTGGGTGTTACTAGAGTCCCTGCTAAATATTGTATGTACCCCCAGGTAACTTGATGTGACCTCATCATAACCTCAAGGAAAGAGGAAGGGAGTACAGAAGCTCCTGTACTTCCAAACATGATGGGTGTTGGAAGGCTAAGCAAGGCTTTATGTTTGTAAGTCCAGAGTGACTGCTAATGTTCTCTGTTGGTGGCAGGCAGATTTGACACCTTTTTTCTCTGGCAGTAGTTGTGGTCAGAGTGATGATGGTACATTCGTTTAACAAAATAATCTTTTCCAAAAAGAGAAAAAAGATTGACTCATGTATATATATATATGAGTTTATTAATTAAATGAGGGAACTAATAAGATGTCAGGATAAGTTCACAGGGAAAATTCAAACAATAGATGCATGTATAAATCAGGAATATTGAAATGAATTTGCAAATGCATTCAAAACCGACTTGGGGAAAATTAAATTAATTTTCATGGCTATAGACAAAAACTTTTTGCATTGGTATTAGTTGCTAAAAGTTAAGTTTAATGTCTACAGAGTTATCAAGAGTCTAGTCAAAAACAACGGCACATATCCCTATATGCTTAGATAACTTCTGGAGCCTCTGACATTCCATTGGAAGGATCCAGTCATGCTTTATCATATTTATGTTTTTGATTTGTAAATAATGGGGTCAGACCGCATACAGCTCCACCACTGTGCTCTCCCAGCCTGGGTCCCTGGAATGCTGGCTCTGAGCCACCTGCTCAGTGACTTCTACCCTCTCCTCCTCAACCAAACCTTCTGCTTTAGTGGCTCTGTCCAGAGATGCCCACCTCTTTACACACCATGTTCTTTTCCTCTGTGCCTTTATCCATACTCCTACTCTAGCCTGAGTTCTCTTAAGCTATAGTTTCTCACACTGAAATTCTAATAATTCTTTAAGCAAAAGCTCCTGATAATATTTCTTACAAGAATCCATGACTGATCTCCCTTTTTTCCTGAACTCCTATTTCACTTTCAATCTGTTGACAGTGTTGAACTTCACCTGAGCCCTGTGGCCCCAGAAAACAGCAACGATTAAGATATTTCCCCACCCTCCAGGAAATAGCTTACTTCAAAGAACCACCCTTCCCTATATGACTTAGATAAAACTTGCAGATGACCCCCTGTCTACCTATGACGAGGCCAGACACAGGCTCTCCAAATTCCTGTTCCTGTTTCATAGATGATTAGCTGAAGTGTTTGTCCCCACTAACCAATCTGGACAAAATACTCACTAATGTGTCTTGACCAAACTTTGGGCAGCCTCCTTTCTTTCTCCCTGGCCCTTGAACGTTGGCTTATCCTTGAGCATGGAACTCAGAACAACCTCTCCTTAACAGCTCTCCCGAGAATTGATTGTCCTCAGGGAAAAAACATTCTCAGAACAACCGTCTGATAAGGCCACCTGCTCCTCTCACTCTCCCACTTTTGGTTCTTTCTAACCTTGTTTATTCCTCATTATACAAAGAAAGTCTTTTCTTCCCAACCTTTGAGATTCTTGCACATCTACCAGATAGGAACATTTTCCTTATTGCAATACTCCCCCTACTACCTCATTGCAAAGGTTCCCCTGTCCCTATTACAATGGTATTTTTGTGTAAAGTTTCTATTCACCTAAGTCTGGATTTATTTCTATTTGATGCTCTTCTTTAGCATCAAACTCTCCCTTACAATTTGATTACTTACAGATTGTTTCATCAGTATTTAGTTTTATTTACACCCATACTTTTTTCTAAAGAATCAATGGCAGCTTATAAAAGGATAAAATAAATTGTTGAGAGAATCAGGTAAAAAAAAAGGCAAATAAAGTGATAAATCTATAGATAAAGAATGACAAATAAATATATACTACATGAAGTCCTATACAGTTGCTGAGGTGAACTGAACCACAAATTTGGCTGGGTTTCCTAGTAAACAAGGCAAAGAGGGAAATTCTTTCAGTTATGAAATATATAGGGTCTACAAAAAAATCAACCAGTTATACACAATTCGAGTGTTAGTCTTTATACCCCAAGCATATTGTAACCTATTAAAAGGCAAAGAATTGGGATTCCTTGAGGGCAAAGGTTTAGACTAAATAATGGCTGTAATAATAAATACCATTTACTTAGAGCTGGTGTTGTGTTAGGATTCTAATAATTAACAATTAACTTTAACCCAATGTAGTTTCCCCTTTAACAATTTTGTCCTGATGCTATCTAGGAACTGAGAGTGTTAGCTTCTTGAGAAATATGTTTATTTTTTCCCACTGCATTCTATTCACAGAACAATAGGAGGTTGAAGATAAAACAATTTATTTGAGTAGATAGACACTTAAGTAGGTAATTTTAAGTCACAAAACAACCTTAGTAAAAAGGAAATATAAAGAGGGGTATTTTTCAGTTTTTAAACCCATCTCACTATTTTCCTTTCAGCTTCATCAAATGGCTAGAATATGGGGATAAACAGAGCAGAAGACTGCAGAACAAGCTGAGGCCATGTGGTGCGAGCCCTTGTGTGCCAGAAGGGAGAGCTCTTCAGTAATGGCATTGATGTTGGGACCCCACTGAATACTTTGAGTAGGAGAAGTTGTATTAGAGCTATGATTGAAAAAGAGTAGTCCCACAGAAGTATCTTGGATGACTTGGAGAAGGAAGAGATGAAAAAGGAGAGAATATAGCTATTCCAATAGTTAGGCAGTCAATTTGAACTATAATGGAAAGGAGTGATCACAAGTGTTCCTTCAGATAGGGCCATAGAATTTGGAAGACATTGGCTGTCAGAAAAAAAACCTGGTTATGAAAGCAAAGGATGATATGTGGTTTGAGAACCAGTTTGAGGTTTGTTCTGTGTGGCTGAAAGGATGATAAGGACTATTAACAAAAACAGAAAATTTTGGAAAAAGTGATAGATGGGGGAAAGAAGATGTGTTCAGCTTTGAAACTACTGATTTTGAAGTAAATGGGATGTTCAAATGAAGATGTCTGGGAGGTTATTGGGAATGTTGGGAGTGATGCAATCACTAAAGAAAAGGCTGTAAAGAAAGAAAAGTCCTGGGCTGAGGACAGAGGCACGAGGCTGCCTGCACTTAGGAGAGCAGGATGTGCCAAAAAGGTTGGGGACCACTGCAAAAAAATCTCTCTGAGATTTAAAAAAAAATACAAGTAGATGAATGTAAATAAAGTTAAAGACATTAATAATTTATTTCTATTTTAAAGTTTAAAATGTTTTTTTTTTCTAAAAATATTAGGCAGATAGTGTAACAGGGCCTTTTTATAGAGGTAGGGTATCTGTGCGTGTGTGTGTGTGTGTGTGTGTGTGTGTGTGCACGCCTGTGCAAACGTGTGTTTGTTTAAAGCAAAGATGTAGATGGAGGAGGTTAGCAAGCCATACAGTGACACAGCTCTGTTATGAGACCATGACCTGATTTTTCCCTCCTTTTCTTGCTAGTCTTGGGCCATTTCACTGCTAATCTACACATCCATCAAACAAACAGGAAGGGGAAATGGAGAGTTGAATCACAAATCTGTCCATTTTGTTATTCTTGGCAGTTCAGGTTAAAGTTTTGGTGTGGGCAGAGTTTGAAACAGATGACAAAAATTACATTTCCTGATTGTGGGAACATCGTTGTGGATAATGAGTTGACTGCTTGAAATGCTACACATAGGCCAGATTTATGGCTTCTTTAGGTGTGCGATGAAGTCAGAATTTAGTCACTAACCTTGCTTTTCTTTAAGGTCTTTATGCTTTTTATGTTATCAGGTGGAAAACAACAGCAAAAAACCTTGGAGCACCTGGGAAATAAAATGCAGTGGGTATGAATGCCACAGGCCACAGACTCAGATGTTAAAAGAATTAAAACTTAACATATATTTCACACCCCTTTTTGGTTGAAAGCTGAAGCTTGATCTCGCTGATTTAAGATAAACTCAGTCAATGTTGTTTTGCAGATATTTCAAGAGAAATATGCTCAAAACCAGAGTTTTTACACCCCCATTCCTACTCCCCAGTGTAGCAGCTAGGGTCCCAGGGCTCCTGGGCTTCATGGCACTGAGGAAAGAGGGCACCTGGCTCATGGTTGTCCTTCATCCCCTGCTGGCATCCACAAAGATGGGTCTCATCTTGGCTGGTCCTTTGCTCATTGTGCTCTATCACCGACTGGTATCTGCTGTGAGGACCTCACAGGCATGGCCCCTGGTTGACATGTCAGGCCATCTGTCTCTTCTTTGAACCACTCATGAGGTCATGCTGGTCCACTAGCCATCTCTCAGCCATATGTGAGCCTCTCTGTGGGGCCCTGGCTATTTTCTGATATTCTGTGCACATTATCTGGGTTGCCTAGGACTTTGAAGTTTGTCCTCACCTGCCCATCTGGACCCTCACTTAACCTCTGATACTCTACAGTTCTGAAACTGTGATGGATATAAGATTTCTCTGTAAGGCCTGTAGCTCTCCATCAACTACGCCCCCAGAGATGAGGCATAGGGCATCTGGTATCTCCCTAAACCTATGTAATGTTTTCACTAACCTTAAACTAATTTCACCCAGGCCCTTGACTATGTAGGCAGAATATGGTGTCTTTTCTCAAAAACACCAAAACGCTCTCCTTTCCCTGGTCCTTCCCTACCCCCCCGTTTTATCAACTCTATTTCCTTTTGTGTTAGAAAACTTACTTTTATACTATCAAGTTTTCTTCCCAAGTCTACTAATTACATTATTAATTTTACATAATCTAGTCATATTTAAATCAAAGATTTGGGCACCCAGATATCTTTGCATAGCTTGGGCAAACCACATGTCCATTGACTTTCAACATCATTTTCTTTGTTATGAATTTTAAAAATTATTTCAGAAACTAAGTGGAATTCTTTGTTAACTGAAAGTTAGTTGGAATGGAAACTATACTTGAAAAACTCGATAGTCAAGAAAAGACTTTGTTTTCCTCTTGGTTATAGGTTTCCAGAGTCTAGATTTGATAGTTATTCCATGCTTTAAGCAAAAGGATGCCTTTGACTTGGGTAACCATAAAATTTGTCCTTCAAACTGGAATAATTATGAGAGTGAAAGGAGAAGCTATGAATAAGTATGCCAACAAAATTGGCATACGCTAGGACTAGAGGTAGGCTCATCCTACTTTCGATCCATGGAGATAGGCTAGGGTTTAGTGAAAGGCACAGTAGTGGTCTGTAGGGTATCATAAGCTGAAGATAACTGAATCTTATACACTAGATTGCCTTTTTGCATATTCTTCTGTTCTTAGAACCTTTAGTGAAACCTGCTTTAAAGATTTCAGCCTGGCCTCAACTACTTTTGGTGGGGGTGTGTGTGTCTGTGTGGGGTGACATGGCTAGAGATTTCAGTTGAGAACAGCGCCTTCTAGGGCTGGCATGGGGAAGTAGATGAAGTAATTAGCAAGAGGAAGGAAAAGTTTGAAAGATAAAAATAAAATATTGGAAATGAGATCCAGGAACCCTTTCTGAATTGATAGTCTCCTTCCATGACCAACCAGAAGGGACCTGGGAGTGACCGGGCTAAGGAAGCACGCCCGGCAGCATGCCTGCCATTTCGTCTCTGAGCAGTAATTATCTCCCCACACATCCTTTGCCCTTGGAAAGTGGTGCTGTAGTGAGATAGCTGCAGTCTAGGTAGGGTTGAAGAAACCAGTGCCATTTGAAGTTATTTAAAAATACATGTATATAACATCATTTGGCTTGCTCAGTGTTTACATTTTTAAAAATTAATTGCCAAAATATAAATATCAAATACTTGACATAAATGTTTAGATTTATAATTTCTTTTGAAAAAGTAGGAGATCTGGCAACTCTGGGTCAGCGTCTCCAAGAAGTAAAAATTAGCTGGAGCAACATCTGATGGAGCGTATGAGATGTGGGATTCTCTCTCCACTTCTCCCAGGGCCTTGCCACGCCTTACTGCTGTGTATCCAGACCATTTCACAGATTTCTGTGGTAGCTTATTGGCTGCTGCAGATTCAATTTTGTGATTTCTGTATTACACCATGCTGTGTGTTGGAAATTTGCAAAATAAACAGGACTAAGTGTGGAAAATGTATCAGGGTTCATGCTTTTCTAAGAAATCTCAGCTGTCACGATTCATACAAGGTTATTAAACATTTATTTTTAATATTTAGCTGTATAAGGAACACATAGTGAAATGCACAGATATTAAAGGTAGAGTACGGTAGATTTTGCGAACGCATATTTCCTGCATAACTGACTCACTAATCAAGATATTGAACATTTCCATTATACCAGAAAATTCACTTGTACCGCCTCCAGCCAATACTTGCTCATCTCCACTATAGGTAACCACGGTTGGAAGTTCCAACACCATGGATTAACTTTGCCTACTTTAGAACTTAGCATAAACAGAATCTCACAGTATGAACGTGTCTGTGTTCAACTTCTTTCTTTTAGCATGTTTTTTGGATTCATTCATGCTGTTGGGAAATGTCATCATTTGTTCACTTACCTCTTTTTTTTTTTTTTGAGACAGAGTCTCACTATGTTGCCCGGGGTAGAATGCCGTGGCATCATCCTAGCTCACAGCAACCTCAAACTCCTGGGCTCAAGCAATCCTTCTGCCTCAGCCTCCCGAGTAGCTGGGACTACAGGCATGTGCCACCATGCCCGGCTTATTTTTTCTATATATTTTTAGTTGTCTGATTAATTTCTTTCTATTTTTAGTAGAGACGGCGTCTCACTGTTGCTCAGGCTGGTTTCGAACTCCTGAGCTCAAACAATCCGCCTGCCTGGGCCTCCCAGAGTGCTAGGATTACAGACGTGAGCCACCCACCGCGCCTGGCCAACCAATTTCTTCACTTACCTCTTGATGGACATTTGAATTGTTCCCAGTTTTGGTTATTTTGAATGACGCAAGTAAATTGTTCTTGTGTATGTCTGTTTATAGATAGATATTTTAATTTATCTAGGGTAATTACCTAAGAGTGGAATGTCTTGATGATAGAGTAGATGTAAGTATAACCTTATAAGAAACTGCCAGCAGTTCCAGAGCAATTGTATAATTTCATGCTCCTACCAGCACGGGGCGAATATTCTACTTGCTTCACATCCTTGGCCACAATTGATATGGCCAGTCTTTTAAATTTTATCTATTCTGCTGGGTATGACTGGGTCTCATTATAGTTTTAATTTTCATTTCCCTGATAACTAGTGACATTGAGCATTTTTTTCATGTACTTATTGGCTACTCATAGAGCTTCCTTTGTGGCGTGTCTAAGTCTTTTGTCCATTTTTATTGCATTATTTTTTTTTGACTTGTAAGACTCTATATTCTGCATACAAATCTTTTGGTAGATACGTGTATTGTCTCATAGTCTTAACCTCCTAATTTTACATGGTGCTGTCTTAAACATGATAAGAGAACTGTATGTAGAACCAGTTTCTAAATAACGTTAGTGTAAGTTATTTAGTTAGTGTAAGTGACAGCCACATGGCCACAGATTATTGATTAGACTCATGGAAATGAGCACAATTACATTCTGCATGATGAACATAAAGCTTGGAATTTGCCCCGATAATAAACAAGATACGTTGTAGTAAAGACTTATGTTTCTGTGTCTCTGTGTGTGTTTGTATATATATATATTTTTTTTTTCAGATAGGGAGCTTCTAACATTTTGCCACTAAATAAAAGGAACACGTTCAATTACACAGCGTGTGATCTTACCTGTTCCCTGGGGCAGGCTGCTCTCCTCTGGAGAGCCTTCGACCCCCCCTTCTGCTGGAGATTGCTACAATTCACCTGAAGTGGTATCAGTGGAACTCTTCACCCAGCGCTGGATAATACCTTCTCCTTTCAGTGTTAAAAGATCATATCCTTCTGCAGTTCTTGGAAGTAAGATGCTGGCTTGGGGAGGCATGCAGTAGGTTCTTCTTTGGAGAGTGAGAAAAAGCATGAACTGGGTTGATTTGGAACAATAGCCAAGTAGCAAGTCTCGTAGTCTGGCTGCTCTTGTCTATTGAGTGAGCTCAGACTGCAGCTCACCCCATTACAGTATCATGTTCTGGCTCAAAACCTTCAGGGCTGGCCAGGCGCTGTGGCTCATGCCTATAATCCTAGCACTCTGGGGTGCCTAGGTGGGAGAATTGCTTGAGGTCAGGAGTTCGAGACCAGCCTGAGCAACAGAGAGAGACCCCTGTCTCCACAAATTAGCCGGGCATGGTGGCATGTGCCTGTAGTCCCAGCTACTAGAGAGACTGTTGCAGAAGGATCGGTTGAGCCCAGGGGTTTGAGGTTGCAGTGAACTAGGATGGTGCCAATGCACTCACTCTAGCCAAGGCTACAGAGCAAGACTCTGTCTCAAACAAATAAACAAACAAAAAACCTTCATGGCTTCCCGATATCCTAAAGCATGGGGTAGACAGTCCTTCAACATTAAGTACAAACTGGCTTCACAAGCCTCATAACCCACACACAGCCTCTAGACTAAATGCTATCGTCATCAATGCTGCCAACCAAATGTCTCCAACCCTCTTCTTTCTGAACACATGGTAGTTAGGTGTGATCATGTGACTTGCTTTGGTGAATGAAATGTGAGAGGAAGCAGTATCTGTCACTTCTGCCAGAAAACTTTTAAAACCTGCTGTGTGATTCACCAGCTTCCCTTTCCAACTGTGTGTTAACTGTGGGATTCCATTTGTGGAATTGCAATTTGGGAAATGGCATTTCCCAGCTTTCCTAGGGAAATGCTTAAATGTGTGCATGCCTAGGTGAGTAGAAAGATCTGGGGCTTGGAGTAAGTCAGGCAGCTCTAGATCACAGTCTGAGCTCCACTGCTCCTAGCTCCTGCCTCATGAATCTCACACCTATTAAAAGGGATACGGGTTGAGCATCCCTTACCCAAATGAAATGCTTGGGACCGGAAGTATTTTGGCTTTCAGATTTTTTTCCAATTTTGGAATATTTGCATATACATAATAAAATATATTGGTGATAGGTCTCAAGTCTAAATATAAAATTTATTTATGTTTATATATACTTTATACACATAACCTGGAGGTAATTTATAGAATATCAACAATTTTGTGCATGAAACAAAGTTTACATTCATTGAGCCATCAGAAAGCAAAGGTGTCACTATCTCAGGCACCCATGTGAACAGTCTGTGGTTGTTTGGCATCACCATCATTCCTGACTCTGAATTTATATGCTTTTGATAAACCATCATTTTCTAACACTTATTCACACATGAATATTTAACGGCAAAAAATATTGCACACCAGTCACACAATGAAAAAATAATACGTTCGGGGTAACTAGGCAGCACAGTGGCATCACCAGATACCTGCATCAGCTGCTGAACAACAGCGACAGCGAACAACAGCAGGCTTTCAGTCTCCACCTATGGCACTGTGTCTTGATTAAAAGGTTATCGTACACCGTAGTGTGTGTTTTTAGGTGAGAAGAAGCATCAGAAGCAGTTGAGGGACCAAGGAGTCGTCTAGGGATGAGCAGGCGTGCTGCTGGATGGCTTTTTAAAATGTTTCCTCCAGAGTCATCTGCCTCATTAACCACAGTTTTTGTCTTAGAAGTCTCTTTGATTTTATAAACTGGCATGATTTCTTGTTCTGTTATGAATGTGCCCTGCTCTAGTCCTTCAATGAGCCCATCACACGTTTTTACCCTGTTGTCTATAAGCACTTTTTCTGCAGTGTTCACGTCATCTTCATCATCACTGTCATCACCATCACCTTGATTCAGAACGATTTCAGCTGTTTCACTATTGGTCAGTGAATGAACAACTGGAGCCTCATTATCAAAGATAAAAACTTCTTTGATATCCACTTCTTCTAGCTTACTGATGGGCTCTGAAGGTATATTTTTTGCATATGTAAGGAAGTCAGACATCACTTTTTCTCAGTTGACATATGGAGTTCTAAGTCACCACCTTGTGCATCATCACCACTGAACATAGTCACAGGCCAGAGGCTGTGCCAGGCATGCACAACTGCATCTTTTGTGACTGTTGCCCAAGCTTTGGCAATAGTCATGTATGGCATCCTCTATACTAAACTCCTTTTGAAAACCTTCCACACCTACACCTCTGTTCACTGCTGTTAGCATGTGGATCAAGAAAGTGTTCTTACATTTACTCTTTATTCATCTAAGGATACCTTGGTCATATGGCTGAATTAGGAGTCATATTTGGGGGAAAGTATATGCCATAAACATTATTTTCGATGAAAGTTTCAGCTGGAGGATAAGCAGAAAAATTATCAAGGAATAACAAAATCTTGCAGTAGGCATCCAGTCCAGCTTCCCTGCAATAAGTATGAGTCTGCTGGTACCAAATGTTTGTGAAATCAATCAGAAGAAATGTCCGTGGTGTCCTATGTCTTTCTGGTAGCATAATAGTGGACTGGTGAGAAATTCAGTCCTTGAAAACAGCAAGCATGCAAGCTTTTGCCCATCATAGCAAGTGGATGCCTGTATGTGCCTGCTGCATTAGCACATCCTGGCACAGTTATTCTTTCCTTGGCATCCTGAATTCCTGGAGGGCTGGCTCATCACCTGTAGTCAGTGTCTTTCTGAGGCAATACCTCAGTGATGTTTCATCAGCACTATGGATTTGCTCTGCCATCAGATTTTCATCAGTCATGACCTTGGCAAAATCATCAATGAATTTCTCCACTGCTTCATGATCAGCAGATGCCTTATCACAACAAATATTTAAGCATTTAATGTCATGTCTTTTCCCAAATTTCTGAAACCAACTTGTTGAATATGCACAATTCCCCTCAATTTTTAGTTCATTGTGATAGATCTTTGTTTCGTGATCAGTGTACCATGAGTGGCTTGTGTTCACTGTGAAGCTGATGGATCCACTCTTTCAACACATGATTAAGATATTCATTTTTGGTTTTATGCAGTGTTTTTCTATTGCTTGTTTACTTCTGTTCACCACTTTTAGTACAGAACGTCAATAGTTTATTCTTCTGCTTCATCAGGTCATATACGATGGTCATTCTGACGCCACACTCTGTTGTAAGACATTCCTCACTTACGCCATTGCTCATTTTCTCCAACAGCCTCACTGTCTATGCTACAGATAAACATAAATGCTTCCTTTTTTTATTATCACTGTTATCCATAGCAGTATCTTCAGGCACTTTAGACATTTCCAAAAATATCTTTACACCACAGAGCAGAGAATAAGCAAAAAAACACAGTGAGTGATGCACATGGGTTTTGCTCCCACGTGGGGCATTGCGAGGAACCTGCCATGGGTGCATCCAGCCTTCGCATTTGCCATTTTATTATCCTTTGTGGGTGTTCCTGGCTGGGGGAATCTGGGCATGCTCATAAAAGATATATTGCAGCTAACGGGAGCTGAGGGTGTCCTTTTTTTCTCTTGGGAATGCTGAATAAAACCTGTATTATGTGCCTGCATTTTGAATACAACTTGTCACATGAGGTCAGGTGTGGAATTTTCCACTCATGTCATGTTGGAGCTCAAAAGTTTTGGATTATGGAACATGCAGAATTTTGGATCTAGAGATTAGGGATGCTCAACCTGTAATTATATCTACCTTAAAAGACTGAAACCAACGCTAGAAACAATGTTGAGGAACTCTCACCCAGTAGTTTATGCTACACACCTGCTTTGTCAAGCAAACTAGTCATATGGACTAATCAAAGTTGAATGTTTAAAATCAACAATAGGAGAAGCAGGCTGAAAAATTCTGCATTTCTGGTTTTAGGCCAGGTTATTAGTCATGATATGAATCTTGTGAAGTATGGTTCATGAGTTTTACATGAGATGTTTTATTTGTAAGGAGAATCCAACATGGCATTTTATTTATAACCAAAATGAAGTGAACAGTCTTTTATTTCCTAACAAGTCACATTTGATGGCAATAAGTCGATAACCAAATGTAAACTAGGTACTAGCAGGATTTTGTAATGAATGCTCAGGTTTTTTCAATTTGCTAACTTGTCCCCTAGTAACTGAACTTTTTACTTTTCCAAATCTCTAAGTTACATTGAGAAAGTAAAATTTTGACCTAGAGCATTTACAGCTCTATGTCTGAACTTCAGCAGTTTTGTTAAGAAAGACAATTCTTTTTATAGATTTGATCTAAGAACCTTCAGTTCCTTGGTGTGATTTAATCACTAAGAGAACATTTCAGTTTTTTTTTTTTGAAGTGAACTTGTTCTATTTTCCTAATTTCAGTAAGCAGAAAGAGATATAAAGAATCGCTGTGAATTTTTAGGAATTTCCAGTGTAAAATATACTTATTTTATCATGAGCATTAATTATCATGCTGCTCAATGGGTTGGCTCCCTTTTAGTAGTTTATAGATTTCAGATTGTCAGGGAAATTACATGTAATTTGTTTTCCAAATTAAATTATTAGACAGCGGCATGGCTTGTGCACTCAAAATTTAACTTGGAAAAGCATTTAATAATTAAAATGCCAAATGTAGGAAAAAAGGAAAACATTTTCCCACATTTTCAAATTATGTTTACTGGAAAAGCCAAATTAAAAGTTTGATCCTAACAAGATACATAATGAAGGGATTAAAATATAATGGCTGAGGACTCTTTTAGAAGTTTGACTCTGTATAAATCATTTATTTTTAGTATGCAGTTTAGTTTAACCTTTATAATCTAAGTTACTATATCCTGAAGTCTCATGTGCTCCCAGATTTGTCATAATGTTTATAAAAACTGCTGGCCTTGCCAAAGAGGAGGCTAGAAGGGATCATCTCAACCAATCCAGTTGGAGAATTGAAGGCCCACATAGGTAATTGTCTTGCTCTACCTCACAGTGGCAGAGCTAGGACTAAAAACCAAGTCTCTTAGAGTCCTGGGCCAGAGCTCTTTCAGCTGCACCCAACCCATTCACACCCTAGGCTGTCACATTTCTTCCGTGTCCAAGTTACAGAAATGAATAAAGCAGTGCCGGATTCAAGCATCAGTTGAGCGACTGGTTTCCACAAACTATATGATCTCTTCTGACTGTAAGATGCATAATTGCTAGTGGAGAACTTCCAGGACAGGATGCAGATGACTGCAGAAACTTATTAATCCCCATCTTCTGCAGAAAACCAACCAAAAGCAAGCAACAAAGAGATGTGAAAACAAAAACACAAACTCCATTTTCTGAGAACTAAAAAAGAGAATGTAAAATAATTTGTAAGGGATGACAAAATAAATTTAGTTTCATGCAAGAGACCTTAGGAGTAAGGCAAGAGAAGCAAGCGGGGGAGAGAGAGAGAGTGCATGAGCACATGCCCTGGAGAAACAATTAGGTTCAGAGAAGCAGAAGAGATTCTGTTACACACAAAATCCCACAGACCAGTATTATTTGCAAAAAGCCGTCTTACTTTGTGGTAACTAAAGAGAACCTCTGCAATGCCAAAACCAGCTAGCCTGGAGTGTGACTCTTGCTCCTTCCCGTCTATAGAAATTCCTTGCAAATATTGGTCCATAAAATTCCAACTTGTTTAATAATGAGTAATAAAAAACCTTGCACAGCATTGACTAAATGATAATATAAGAAAAAAGAAAGAATGAGCAATAAAATTCACCCCTTGAAAGACATCTGGGTTGTTTCCAGTTTGGAGCTACTACAAATAGTGCTTCTATAAACATTTTTGTTTCCATTTTTTGTGAAAAAAAGTCTCCATTTGAGGGAATAAATGACTAGGAATGCAATTGCTATCCCATATCACAGTTGTACGTTGTAGCAGCTCCAAACGGGAAACTACCCGATGTCCTTCAATGGATGAATGGTTAAGCAAATTGTGGTGAGATTATGCTATGGAAATACTACTCAGCCACAAAAAGGAATAAGCTATAGATACAAGTAACAACCTTGATGAGTTCCTAGAGAATTATGCTGGGTGAAAAAAAAAAAAACATTACAAAAGGGTACATATTACATAATTATTTGTATAAAACACTCTCGATAGGACCATATGATGAAAGTACAGTAACAGATAACAGATTAGTGGCTGCCTGGGGGTTTTGGAGGGGATGGAGGTGGGAAGCAATGGGTGTGGCTACGAAGGTCTGGTCTGGTCTGGTCTGATGGGCTGTTCACCCCCTGGCTTGCTGTCTAGGCTCTGCAACTGAGCCTGGGAGAGCTGCATTTCTGATTGTTCTGTGGACCATTTGCATGTTCTTCCCATGCTTTTCTTTCTCTAGGTGTATACACCTGGGTCTGAACTCTAAATTGCAAGGATCCTGTGATCCTTCCCATTTCTGACCTGGCAGACATCTTCTGCACCAGTTGCCACTGGGTGTCTGTGATGGGTTCCCCAGCTCGACTCTCTTCTAGTGCAGCCCAAGTGGGCTTTCAGTTTTATCACACTGGACTTGGCCTAAGGTATTTAAATTCAGTACGACATTTTTATTTCATTTTATTTTTTAAATTTCTAAATTGACACATTATAATTGTACATAGTTATGGGGTACAATTTGATGTTTCAATACATGTGCATGTTATGTAATGGTCAAATCCAGGTAGTTAGCATATCTGTCACCTCATGCATTTATTAATTTCTCGTGGTGAGAACATTAAAAAATCTCTCTTCTGGTTATTTTGTAATATACAATATCTTACTGTAAGCCGTAGTCTCCGTATTGTGCAATAGAATACCAGCATTTATTTCCCCAGGTAGTTGTAAATTTGTACCCATTGACCAACTTCTCTCCATCCTTCCCCAAGCCCTCCCCAGACTCTCATAAGCACTGTTCTGCTCTCTATTTTATGAGATCAACGTTTTTGTAGATTTCACAAATGAGTGAGATCATGTGGTATTTGTTTTTCTGTGTCTGGTTTATTTTACTTAACATAATGTCCTCCAAGTTCATCTACGTTGTTGCAGATGATGGGATGCCATTCTTTTTTATGGCTGAATAGTATTCTATTGCGTACAGATACCCCATTTTCTTTATCTATTCATCTGTTTGTGGCTACTAGGTTGTTTCCACATCTAGGCTATTGTGAGTAGTGCTGCAATAAACATGGGAGTGAAAATATCTCTTTGACATGCTAATTTCATTTCCTTTGGATATACACTCGTTAGTGGAATTGATTTTTTTTTTTTCAGGAAATTATGGGGGTACAAACATTTTGGTTACATGTTATGGCTTTGCCACACCCACACCATGATTTGAGGCATGCCTTTCCCCCCTATAATGCTCATTGCATCCATTAGTTGTGAGTTTACCCACTCCCAACCCTCTAACCCCCAAAGAATATTACTGCTGTGTGAGCATCTTAGTGTTGATCAGTTAGTGCCAATTTGATGGTGAGTACTTGTGGGTGCCTATTCTTCCATTCCTGTGATACCTCACTTGTTGGATCATATGATAGTTCTATTTTTCATTTTTTGAGGACCCTCCATATGGTGTCTTATAGTGGCTGTACTAATTTACATTCCCACTAACAGAGTATAAGTGAGGCATTCCCTTTTGTCCACATCCTTGCTAACACTTGTTTTATCTTTTTAATAATAGCCATTCTAACTAGAGTGTGGTGGTATCCCAGTGTGGCTTTGATTTGCATTTTACTGGTGATTAGTGATGTGGAACTTTTTTTTAGTATACCAATTGGCCATTTGTATGTCTTTCTTTTTGAGAAATTTCTTTTAAGGTCTTTTGCCCATTTTTTAATTGAGTTACTCAGGATTTTTTTTTTTTTGGCTGTTGAATTGTTTAAGTTCCTTATATGTTCTGGATATCAGCCTTTTGTCATATGTATAGTTTGTAAATATTTTCTCCCATTCTGTAGGTCGTCTCTGTGCTGGCTCTCTTAATTGTTTCCTTTGCAATGCAAAGTTTCCTTTGCTGTGCAAAGTTTGATGTAATTCCATTTGTCTATTTTTGCTTTTTTTTTCCTGTCTATTTGAGGTCTTATCTAAAAAAATCTTTGCCTAGCACAATGTTGTGAAATGTTTTCTCTGTTCTCTTCTAGTAGTTTCATAGTTTCGGGTTTTACATTTAAAACTTTAATCCATTTTACTTGTCTTTTTTTTTTTTTTAATGTGGTGAGAGGTAGAGTTCTAGTTTTATTCCTCTGCATGTGGATGTACAATTTTCCCAGCACCATTTATTGGAGACTTTCTTTTCTCAATGTTTTTTTTTTTAATGGAATTATTTTCTTGATTTCTTTTTCAGATAGTTCACTATTAGCTCATATAAAAACACTACTGATTTTTGAATGTTAATTTTGTGTATTGTGACTTCACTGTATTTGTTCATTAGTTCTAACAGGTACTTTGTGAAGCCTTTAGGGTTTTCTATATATAAAATCATGTCATCTGCAATCAGGGACAATTTTACTTCATCCTTTCCAACTTGGATATCTTTTATTTCTTTCTGTTGTCTGATTGTTCTGGTTAAGATTTCCAGTATTATGTTGGATAAAAGTGGTGAAGTGGAAATCCTTATCTTGTTCCTTATCTTAGCTGAAAGGTTTTCATCTGAGATTTAATAATATGTCAGCTGTGGGTTTGTCATATATTGCCATTATTATTGTTGTTGATGTACATACCTTCTATACCTAATTTGTTGAGAGTTTCTATCATTAAGGGATGTTGAATTTTGTCAAATGCTTTTTCTGCATCTATTGAACTGACCACATTTTAAAAATTCTTTCCTTCTGTTAATGTGGTGTATCACATTTATCAATTTCCATATGTTGAACCACTCTTGCATCCCTGGGGTGAATCCCACTTGACTACAGTAGATCATTTTTTAAATATGCTGGTGGATAAAGTCTGCCAGTATTTTGTTGAGAATTTTTGCATGTATGTTCATCAGGACTATTGGCCTATAGTTTTCTTTTTATGTTGTATTCTTATCTGGTTTTTGTATCAGGGTGATCCAGGCTTCATAAAATAGGTATGAAAGTATTGTCTCCTCTTCAACTTTTTGGAATAGTTTGAGGAGAACTGGATTTAGTTCTTCTTTAAATGTTTGATAGAATTCAGCAATGATGCCATCAAGTCCTGGGCTTTTCTTTGATAGAAGGCTTTTGCTATTGTTTCAATTTCCTCGCTTGTTATTTGGCTGTTCAGGTTTTCTATTTCTTCATAATTTAATCTTGGTAGGTTGGATGTGTCCAGGAATTTACTCACTTCTAGGTTATCAAATTTGTTGGTGTATAGTTGTTCATAATAGCCTCTTATGATTCTTTGTATTTCTGTGTTATCTGTTGTAATATCTCTTTTTTCATCTCTGATTTATTGAGTTTTCTTTTTTTCCTTAGACTAGCTAAAGGTTTGTCAATTTGTTTATCTTTTCAAAAAGCCAACTCTTCATTTCATTGATCTTTTGAATTGTTTTTCTAGTCTCTATTTCTTTTAGTTCTGTTCTGAGCTTTATTATTTCCTTCTTTCTACCAATTTTGGGTTTAGTTTGTTCTTGTTTTTCTAGTTCCTTGAGGCACATCATTAGGTTTTTTATTATAAATCTTTCTTCTTTTTTGATGTTGCCATTTATTGCTATAAACTCCTCTTACAGCTGCTTTTGCTGTGTCCCATAATATTTGGTATGATATGTTTTCATTCTGGTTTGTCCCAAGAATTGTTAAATTTTCCTTTTAGTTTCTTAATTGAGCCATTGGATATTTAGGAGCATGTTGTTACATTTTTCATATATTTGTAAAGTTTCTGATGTTTTTCTTATTGTTGATTTTGTTTTATACCATTATAGTTAGAAAAGACATCTTCTTAAATTTGTTAAGACTTGTTTTGTGGCCTAACATATAATTTATGCTGGTAAATGTTCCATGTGTAGCTGAGAAGAATGTGTATTCTGTAGAAACTGGATGAAATGTTATGTATGTATCTAGGTCTGTTTCATTTAAGATACAGTTGAAGTCCAACTTTTTTGTTGTTGATTTTCCATCTAGATGATCTTTCCGTTGTTAAAAGTGGGGGGCTGAAGTCCCTTTTTATTGTTGTTTTTCAGTCTATATCTCTCCTTTTAGATATAATAATATTTTCTTTATATATTTGGGTGCTTCAATGTCATGTGTGTATATATTTACAATTGTTATATACCCTTGTTAAACTGATTCTTTTGTCATTATATAATGACCTTCTTGTCTTTTTATACAGTTTTTGACTTAAAATCTATTTTTTCTGATATAAGTATGCTTGCTTTTGGTTTCCATTTGCATGGAATAACTTTTTCCATCTCTTCACTTGCAATCTATATTTGTCTTTAATGATGAGGTGAGACTCTGTAGGCAGCATAGAGTTAGGTCTTGCTTTTTTTTTTTTTTAATCTATTCAGTCACTCTATACCTCTAAGTTGAAGAATTTAGTCCATTTACATTCATGATTATTATTGATAGGTAAGGACTTACTCCTTCCATTTTGTTAATTGTTTTGTGTTTGTTTTCTAGAGCATTTACACCTTTCTTCCTCTCTTGTTGTTGACCTTTGTCATTTGGTGCTAAGCTTTATTTCCTTTCACTTTCTTATTTGTGTATCTGCTGTAATTTCTTTCTTTGTGGTTATCATGTGGCTAACATAAATACTCTTGTAGTGTCATAGACTATTTTAAGCTGATAACAGCTTAACTTTGGTTGTAGACTTTTTCCTCTTGCCCATAATTTGTATTTTGTTGCCTTATTTTACATCTTTATCTATTGTGTGTTCCTTAGCCACTAATTGTAGCTGTTGTTTCTTTTGACCATTTTGACTTTTAACCTTCATACTAAAGGACTGCAAGGTTTACATAGCACCATTATAGCACTGGGTTTTTCTTAGTTTGATTATGTTTCTGTGCTTCACAGGGATTTCACACTTCTCAGTGCTCTTCAGAACACTTCCTTGGTCACTGCAGTGGAAATATAGTTGTTTATTTGTTGCTCCGGCTCCTTTTATGTGAGGCGTGAGCACCAGGCACCTCTAGTCTGCCATCTTGCCAATGTCACTCCTAAGAATCCAGTGAAACATTTTTAGAGTGACATTCTGCTATATGTACCTCCTCTTCCTCCTCATCTGCTCATCATTATTACCAACTCTATTTTAAAACATTTTTAACTCCACCAGCAAAAAGATCTCTCAATAAAATTACTTTCAAATACTTCCTTCCCAGTGGATTTTCACCTTCAGTATGTCACTCCTAATGACAAAATATCTTTTAAAAAATATTTCCCTCCATTGCCAGTCCTTTCATTTAAAGAATTTGTACCTGTGCAGAAATACTGAACAGAATAGGTGATGCTGAGCTATGGGTGGGTGCATTTGAGAGATAGTTAGTTGTTAGTTTTATAGGTCCCCTGACAAGTGTCTTTCCTCTGGAAGGAGTTTCAGACAGGTACAGAGTCACATACCTTATTTTCTGCACACACAAAAAGACATGAAGCTAGAAACTCAGCAGTGACTTAGAGTGAGCTGTACAAGAGTGACTTTTCCAGATGTCTTTGGGCTTTGCGAGTTGGTACTGTCTTTAGGGAATGGCTTGGACTTGATTTAGCATTTTCTAAATTGGTTCACCCACCTTTGAGTTTGGAGGATGTATTGCTTCATGCTTCCTCAGATTAATGTACTGCCAGCAACTCTGATGTTCCCATCTCAGGAAATTCATTAACACGTTGGGAAATCCAGAGACCAGGTGTGGCACTGAAAGGTTAATCTATCCTCATTCCTTCTTCATAGCAACTTCAGAGCGAATTATACTCTAGTCGTTTAAAGTGAACAAATGAAGGCAATATACCTTACCTACACTTAAAGGGTGATTTGTGCAACTGCTCTATTTTAGTCAAGGTGCGTGGACATTGTGTGTGTGCTTATGTGTCTTGCACACGTCCCATACTTCCTAAATACCTTTTATATGGTTGTATTATGTTTTTCTAAAAAAACTATTTTAAGTGTATATTCATGCTTCAGTTCATGAGTAAAAAGAAATCTGCAGGTACCATTACAGAAATATAGATTTTTCCAGGACATTCCAATGTGCACAGAGAAAAAGAAACCCTCAGAGCTTGAGAAGGAGTGATGGGCTTTGTCTACATGCCTTTGCTTTGTTTAGGGTGAAGTTATACTGACACCTTCCTTGGTCTGCAGCTGTTGGCTACCATACTGCTCAATCCCCTCAAGAGTGTTATCTTTCCCTTCTTGCTTTATTTTAGCACATTTTCCATCTGTAACTGCTGCTTCCACCTAAAAAACAGTGGTGAATATGTTGACCACATGTGTTTTATTGTTTGTTTCTTCTCCCACTAACGTAAACCCTGGTTTGCTACAAGACAAAGCCCGAGGCTGACTTCAGTCCTCACAAACTCAAACCTACTGTCAAGAAATTGGAATTTCTTTATTTTTTTCTCCCTCTGATCTATTCCCTTCCTCATCTCTATCAAGCACCACCAACACCCCCCCCCAACTCTCCCAGCCTAACTGTATTTTAGAGATTATCAGGTTTGCTTTTTGATTTTACTGTTTTCCATTCAAATTTTGCTCATAAAACCACTTTACTTTTACAGAATGAAATATCATTTTCATTATCTTCCTACCCCAAATACAAATAGCAATAACACACTTGTGATGTATAGTGAGTCCATGTGTATTAAATACATGATAATACATAATAAGAATGTATCATTTTAATGAAATATTTTATTTCCTCTTTTGTTACTTGTAATTTGGTTTAATTTGGCTCTCCTAACCTTTTTGCTCATGTGTAACTCTTAAAATGCGTTCTTATGAACACTGTATATTCAAAAACGAAAGAAAGTAAGAAAAAAAAAAGCCAGTCAGCTTCAACTAAATATCAAGTTGAACATAAGGTCAGGTTCGAGTTTGGGAAAAAAATAAAAGGGAAATAAAAGTATAAAAGAATGTAAGAGAAAAATCTCATTGAGGAAACGTGCATGGCATCTTGGCATGATATTGTCACCAAGACAGAGTATTATCAGTGAATTCAATCTGCTACTCCTATATCCAAATTCTGCTATTTCTAAAATTAAGGGAATAAAGGAACGTTCCAGGACCCGAGAACCAGGGCCCATTGTTGTAGGTCTAAGGCTTTTATCATAGATACAGAAGTATCTGAGAGAAGACCTCTCTCAGTGAGACTGTTTGGATGGAAGAGCTGGTTCCTTTTCTTTTCAGCTTAATCATTAAAGTGAAAAATGCTCATGTGGCAGAACAACTCCACAGGCCTGCCTCGTTTAATAGGTTCTTAGTAAATTATATTAGCTCTTGAATACCATCCAGATTCTTAATGATGATATTTCTGAAGGTGACAAGCTTCAATAGCTTGGAAAAGTTCACTGCAGTCTCTGTTGGTTGTGATTTTACCCTAGTAAAATCATCATTTGTACACAGGCCTTTTAGCAGTGGTCTAATTTCTTTCTGATTCTGGGATCTGGCACTGTAATAGGTATCTGGTGCAGGGAAGCCTCAGGACCAAATCCCTGGCAAGTGGTGTGGCCTTAAGTGCTGGCTCTCTGACTTGAGAGTGGTCAGCAGCACGGGCAGGGCTGGTGAAAGCAGCACAGTTGTGCATCTGTTATCTTTCATGACAAAGGAGGATGGAAGCTGCAGGTGGAAATAAGGTTGTTAATTAGCTGACCTTAAAATAGGGAGATTATTCTGGATTAACTGGGTGGGCCCAATGTAATCCCAAGGGTCCCTGGAAGTGGAAGAGAGAGGTGTTGGTCAGAGTGACAAGATAAGGGAAGGACTTGGCCCACTGGTGCTGGCACTGAAGATGGAGGAAGGGGCCACGAGCCAGGGAAAGCAGGTGGCTTCTAGAAGCTAGAAAAAGCAGGAAAACAGATTCCCTCCTGGAGCCTCTAGAAAGGAATGGCAGCCTTGATTTTAGACAAGTGAGACTTCTAACCTAGAGAACTGTAAGATAATAAATCCGTGTTGTTTTATGCCAAAATGAAATAAAATTTTAAAAAAGCATATTTACTGAACCCCATCCCCAAAGTTTCTGATGTAGCTGGTCTGAGGTTGGGCCCAAGAATGTGCATTTCTAACAGATTTCCAGGTGCCAATGATGACCATGCTGTTGATCTGGGACCATACTTTAAGAACCTAGATTTAAGAAAAAAAGGAAAGGATCTTATTTTAAATTTTTATTTTTAATTGGCACATAATAATTGTACATATTTACGGGGTACAATGTGATGTTTCCACACATGCATGCATGGTGTAATTATCAAGTCTGGGTCATTTTGAAGCGCTGTGAATAGTAGCTGATGAACTAATAACAATGTCTCCAAGAGGAGTGAGCAGCTACTCCTCTCTGAAGTCTCAGTGCACTGCTGAGCTAGTGTCACAGAAATTGTCCCTTTTCCTGTCACACTCTATCTGCTTCGTGAGTTTTGATTCATTTCTCTTTGCTATTCTGTCACCTTCTCTGTCTTTTGTTTTAATTATCATTTCACAGTCATACAAGCTTCAATTTTAGTCCCGACCCCATGTAATCATTTACTAGTTATACAGCCTCTGGCAATTTATTAGGACCCTCTGAACATCAGTTTCCTTATCAGTAGAATAATAATCCCTGTTCCTCAGGTGACTGTGAAAACGATAATAAAAGAGCCCTTATGTCCTAGGGCCTTGGAACAGTACGGTGCATCGTAGCACACATTATGTATTAGTCACCCATGGTTTTCATTGCCTGAGAATATCTTTCTTCCCTCTTTTCCTTCTTTACATTCTGTCACTTTGCTTTCATGCTTTCTGCTGCCTCCCCTTTATTCCTGTTTGTTTTTTTTCAGGTTCGCTGAGCTGCTGGGATATTCACGTAATCCAATGCACGCTACCAGATCTAAACTAATCCCATATTGGAGGCCGTGCGAAGTTCAGAAGACGCAGACTTCGGCTTTCCCAAGGTCACCTCATCAGGCTTTTTAGGAATTTACGTAGTTATTCACTGAAGATTGGCAGTAGTTTGCAAGGGGAATTATAGTGTGTGTGTGGGGGGGAGAAGGTTTAAAGTTCTTGCTAAATATGTCTTACCCGGGAGTCCGAAGTGAGCTGCCCAAGGAAGGTATCAAGCCATTTGTTAACTCTGATCCCTGATCCAAGATTCATGCCTTTTTCTTTAAAGAGTTCTCATCTTTTGACAAATCTTAACCCACCTCCCTAGAATCCTCATGTCAAAAGCTCAGAGGAGACTAAATACTTGGAAACTTTCCTTTTCCCGTATTCAATGTACAAATCTAGGTTATTTGGTCTGGACTTTGGGAGACAGAATCACTGGTGACTATAAACTTTTACTACCCACAGAAGAAGAGACGAGTGGAAGTATGAACAGCTCTGACGCAGGACTGTGGGGTCCCCAGGTGAGAGGTTTTCCAAGACTGCAATGCTTCTGTAACTTCAGATGCAAGAATATCTGTTTCTTTAAAATAAAACACATAGGGTCACACCTCTCCTGAGAACAAACATTTATTCTTCAGAAAATTCAGTCTAAACACAAATTGAGAAAGGAAATACATCCATACATCCTCATACTCTTCAGCAGGAAATAGCGTTCTACTTCCCATGAGCCCAATGGGCTGTATTCGTGTTCTGAGTAGTATTTGCTTCTTCCTGCTTCCACTTGCTTGCTTCCTGGAATACAAGTGGGGCCCCACTACTTTTTAATGCCTGCTTCCTATTTCAAGTGAGAAACTTAAAAAAGCCTGCTCTACTAAGGACGGGACTGAGTTCTTGGAAGGGGCCTTTTTCCTCATCAGTCTTTATCTGGGGGTGGAGAATCATTATTCCAGTAACAGGAACATTTTTCTTCCCTCAAAAACGAGGTAAAATAAGTTACATCTCATTGTTGTGTATCTCATGGTATTTTTCTTTCTACTCTTGCCCTCTGATTGTTTATTTTCAACATATGTGCTAGAGTGATTCTTTTTAAATCAACTTTATTGAGCTATAATTTACATACAAACATATACACTTAAGTGCATAGTTCAATGAATTTTGACAGATATGTGCCCCCAGATTACCACTGCACCGCTCAAAACACACGTTTCCATTGTTCCAGAAAGTTCCCTTGTGTACCTTTGCAGCCAGTTATTCCACCTCTCTCTTGGCACCAAGCAACCACTGTTTTTCTTTCTCTAGGATTTGCTTTGCCTGTCCTAGAATGTGTCTGACTTCTTTTGATCAATATATATTTTAAGAATCATCCATGTTGCTGCTTAGAGCAGTAATTTGTTTCTTTTTATTGTTGACTACAATGCCATTGTATGGTCATTTTATAGTTCTTTTTTTTTCAATCCATTCCCCTTTTGATATGCATTTGGGTTATTTCTAGTTTGGGGCTAGTATAAATAAAGATGTTATGAGCATACTGGATTTTTTTTTTTTTTGGTAAATATATATTTTCATTTCTCGTGGGTAAATATTTAGGAGTAGAATTGCCAAATCATGTGATAAGTTCATATTTATTTTTATAAAAACTGCCAAGTTCTTTTCCAAAGTGGTTACACCATTTTATAATCCTACTAGAAATGTAGGGAGTTCAATTTGCTCCACATCGTTGTCAACACTTAGAATTGTTATGCTGTTAATTTTGGTCACTCTAGTGGATGTGAAATGGTATTTCATTTTTGGTTCTAATGTGCGTTTGCATAACTAATAATTATGGATCATTTCATATTCTTATTAGCTATGTTATATATTCTTCTGTGAAATATTTGTAGAAGTGCATTGCCTATATTTAATTTAGTTGTTTGTCTTGTATACATACATGTTTTCTGAATATTTTATTCCAGTGGGTGTGATATGGCTTTTCATTTTCTTAATAATTTTTCTTGAGGATAAATCTTAAATTTTGATCATGTTCAATTTACAACTGATTTTCATATGTTGATCTTACAGTCTGTGATCTTGCTAAGTTCACTTATTAATTCTAATATGAGTTTTTGGTTCCTTGATATTTCAACAAGATAAACATGTCATCTAAGAGTACAGACAATTTGCTGCTTCTTTTCAATCTTTATGACCTTTAATTCTTTTTCTCGTCTCATTGCACTGGCCAGACCTCCAGTACAATATTAAATAGACATTGTAAGAGTGGCTACTTTCGCTTGGTTCTTGCTCTTAAGTGTTTGGTATCTGATCATTAAATGATTACCTGTAAGATTTTTTTTTAATGTATGTTCTTTATCAAGTTAAAAAAATTTCCTTCTATTTCTAGTTCACTGAGTTATTTTAAAAAAATAAATTACCTTTCGATATTTGTATAGTTTTTTTCAGAAAGTACTAAGGTGTTTATTCAATTATTCTCCTTTGTTCTGTTAATTTGGTGAACTACACTGATTGATTTCTGAATGTTTAAATAATCTTACATTCCTGGAATAAACTCCACTGACTCCTGAAGTATTATCTTTGGTATTGCTGACTTCTATTTGCTAATATTTTGTTGAGGATTTTTCATATATGTTCGTGATGAACAATGGTCTGTAACTTTATTTTCTTGTAATGTCTTTGGTCTTATTATCAGGGGTATTCTGTCCTCACAAAAAGAATTGAAAAGCATTTCCTTCTCTAGTACCTGAAATATTTTGTGTAAAATTCGTATTATTTTCTTAAATGTTTGATAAAGTTCACCAGTAAAACCATCAGCCCTGGAGGTGTATTTGTTGGATGAATTTCTTTTTATTATGAATTCAATATCCTTAATAAATAAACGACTATTTGAAATTTTATTTTTTCTTGAGCTAGCTTTAATAAGTAATGTTTTTCAAAGAATTTGTCCATTTGATCTAAGTTACCAAGTTTATTGGCATAAATTTGTTCCTTTTAGTCACTTATTATCCTTTAAGTATCTTTAGGATAGATAGTGATATTCCACCTTGCATACGGACTTTGAAAATTTGTGGTTTCTCTTTTATCTTGATGAGTAAAGATTTCATTAATTTCTTTAACATTTTAAAGGAACCAACTTTTCCTTTGTTACTTCCTCTATTGCTTGTATATTTTTTATTTCATTGACTTCTGTTATATTTATTACATTCTTCCTTCTAGTTATTTTTGGTTTAATTTGCTTTTTGTTTTCTAGCTTCCTAAGGTATAAATATAAGCCATTTATTTTAAACTTTTTATTTCTAACATAATCTTTTAAGACTATAAATATCCTCCTATGCAATGTTTTAGCTGCATTCTTCAAATTTTGATCTTGTATTTTATTAATATTCTGTATATTTTCTAATTTTTGTAATGGTTTTTTCTTTGATCCATGGATTATTTATGGGTTTTTAAATTTAATTTGAAAATATTTTGGGAATTACTACATATACCTTGTTATTAACTTTGAATTTAATTCCATTATAATTCGAGGACATACTTTGCAAGATTTCCATCCTTGAAATTTATTGAGACTTATTTTATGGGCTAGCATATGGTCTATCTTGAGGAACATTTTGTGTGCACTTGGAAGGAATGTATATTTTGCAGTTGCTGAGTGTTGTGTTCTACAAAGGTCAGTTAGGTCAAGTTAGCAGATACTGTTGTCTATGTCCTTACTGAGTTTTCATTTAATTGTTCTATCAATTACTAAAAGAAAGGTGTTAATATCTATAGGTACGATTTTGTATATTTTGATTTTTTTCTCTTTAGTTCTGTCAGTTTTTGTTTCATGTATTTTGGAGCCAATTATTCTGCTGTGTACACATTTAGAACTATTATTTCTTACTGATGGATAGCCCCTTTTTTCATTATGAAATATTCTTCCTGATCTCTATTAATATTCCTGATTTTGAAGTTTACTCCATCTTACATCAATATAGCCAAAACAGCTTTCTTATACCTACTGGTTTCATGTTATATCTTTTTGCATTCTATACTTTCACCCTAATTGTATCTTTATATTTAAAATGTATTTGTTTTTTGTAGGAAGCATGTAGTTCAGTATTGGTTTGTTATCTAGTCTGACAATCTCTCTATCTCAATGGGAATGTTTATTATAAAAATGTATTTTTAATGTGATTTTTAATATAGCTGAGTTTAAGTGTATCATCTTACTATTTGTTTTCCACTTATCCATATTTTGTTTGTTTGTTTTTCTGGCCATCCTTTCCTGTCACCTTTGGGTTTATCAAATTGCTTTGGTATTCAGATTTATGTTTCCTATTGGATTCACAAGTATAATTATTTTGATCCTTTTCTTTACTAGTTGCACTGGTACTAACAATACACATCCTTAACTTATTAAAGCCTACTTAGTGTAAATATTGTTTCATTTTACATTTCACTCCTTTCACTTTCCACTTCTGCTTCTGAATTCATAATGTAATATCTTAACAGTAGTATAATTCTCTTTACTTTCCCCCTCCTTTGTGTTCTTGTTGTTAAGTCTGTTATTTCTACGTGCATTATCAATTAAAACTTAAAATATTATTACTTTTGCTTTAAACAGTCTTTTAAAGAAATTTCAAAAATGAAAGAAACACGATCTTTTTTATTTACTCACTTATTTAGCATTTCTTGTACTCTTTATTACTTTCCATATGCCCAAGTTCCTTCTGGCATTTATTTCCTTCAGCTGGAAGATTATCTTTTGGCATTTTTTTGTAGTGCAGGTGGGCTGCTAACAAATAAAGAACATTTTATCTTTATATAGTATTTTGGACTGACACTTTTGTCCCTTCAGAAGTTTAAAGGAGTTGCTTTGTTATCTTCTGACCTTTATGTACAGACATAACTCATTTTTTTGCATGTCACAGATACTGTGCTTTTTACAAATTGAACATTTGTGGCAACCGTGTATCAAGCAAGTCTATCGACTGACGCTGTTTTCGTAACAGCAGGTGCCCACTTTGTGTCTCCGTGTCACACCTTGGTAATTCTTGCAATATTTCAAATTTTTTCATTATTATTATATCTGTTATGGTGATCTATGATCTGTGATCTTTGATGTTACTATCATAATTGTTTTGGGACATCACAAAACCTGCCTATAAATGACAGCAAACCTAATCGATAAATGCATGTGTTCTGATTGCTCCACGGACCAGCCATTCCCTGTCTCCCTTCCTCTTCTTCGCCTCTTTATTCTTTGATACACAATATTCAAATGAGGCCAATTAATAACTCTATAACGGCCTCTAAGTATTCAGTGAAAGGAAATGACACATTTCTTACATTAAATCAAAAGCTAGAAATGATTAAACTTAGGAAGGCACATTGAAAGCTGAGATAGGCAGAAAACTAAGCCTCTTGCACCAAACAGTTAGCCAAGTTCTAGATGCAAAGAAAAAACTCTTGGAGGAAATTAAAAGTGCTACTGCAGTGAACACGCAAATGATTAGAAAGTAAAACAGCCTTATCGCTGATATGGAAAAAGTTTGAGTGGTCTGAATAGAAGATCAAATCAGCCACAACATTCCCTTAGGCCAAAGCCTAATCCAGAGCAAGGCCGTAACTCTCTTTGATTCTATGAAGACTGAGAGAGGTAAGGAAGCTGCAGAAGAAAAGTTTGAATCTGGCCAAGGTAGGTTCATGAGGTTTAGGGAAAGAAGCCATCTCTATAACATACGGTGAAGCAGCAAGTGCTGATGTAGAAGCTGCAGCAAGTCATCCAGAAGATCTAGCTAAGATCATTGATGAAGGTGGCTACACTAAACAACAGATTTTCAATGCAAACAAAAACAGCGTTCTATTGAAGAAGATACCCTCTAAGACTTTCATAGCTGGAGAGGAGATGTCAATGCTGGCTTCAAATCTTCAAAGGACAGGCTAACTCTTACTTCAGGGACATTAGCTGGTGACTTTAAGTTGAAGCCAGTGCTCATTTACTATTCCAAAAATCCTAGAGCCCTTAAGAATTATGCTAAATCTACTCTGTCTGTGCTCTATAAATGGAACATCAAAGCCTGGATGACAGCACATCTGCTTTCAGCATGGTTTACTGAATATTTTAAGCCCACTGTTGAGACCTACTGCTCAGGAAAAAAAATTCTTTTCAAAATATTATTTTTCATTGACAATGCACCTAGTCTCTCAAGAGGTCTGATGGAGATTTACAAATAGATTAATATTGTTTTCATGACTGGCTAACACAACATCCATTCTGCAGCCTATGGATCAAGGAGTAATTTCAACTTTCGTGTCTTATTATTTAAGAAATACATTTTGGATTTGGGCAAAGTAAACTGAAAAGCTTCTGGAAATAATTCACCATTCTAGAGGCCATTAAGAATATTTGTGATTCACGGGAGGAGGTTAAAATATTAACAAAAGTTTAGAAGAAGTTGATTTCAACTCAGGTGCCATGGTAATAGTCTCTGATAAGTCCCATGTGGTCTTGCCCTGTACATGCCTAGCTCAGCCCTCAACTGTGGACTCACGGAAAAATCTTACTTGGAATCCTGCATTCTGCTTATCCACACAGCTGTTTTCTCTCCAGGGCTCTGTTCAGTAGATAAAAGCCACTTCAGTGACTTTGAGCTCTGTTCTATGGCTTTTTAGTTAAGTGAGATCATTAGGCTCTCATTATTTGGGCTACAGATTCCCATGCCATGGTCAGGAAATTGCTCTCAGGCAGAGAATTGGGGTGACCTTGGGCCTTGCCTTGTCAGTTTACCTTTTTTCAAAAATTGAAGTCTTTCACTTGAAGTCTATCACCCAATAACAGAAAATAGCTGCCTCATATTTTGTCCAGTTTTTTAGTTGTTTACAGCTGAAGGAGTAGAACAGTACTTACTTATTAATAGCTGGAGGTGGCATCACATTTGTATCTGTTTGTTGTTAGCCCACATCCATTTCAATTTATTGAAACAGTAATTTTCTAGCAACATAAAAAGATTTACATATTCAACCCATTGAAGTGGATTAGTAAGCAAAGCATCGGTGAGGTTGTTCCAGAGGCTACTGCTTGGAGAAATTAAGCCAGAAAGTGTAGTTTTGCTTTGCCATTATTAAAAGTTTAAAATTGTATAAAATGGGATATAAGAAAAATAACACAAGAGGTGGTTTTTCCAGGAAGGTCTACGAGAAAGTGATGAAGCTTTTAACTTTGTGGTTAGGAGCCATTGTACTCCCTATAATGTTTTGCTACCATAATGTTTGATAGCCAGCTGGTGGCAAGGCTTTTCTTACTTGAGATAAAGAGAGCAAGCAACATATTCATAAAGGATTTAGCTTCATTTTGAGGATAACTCTAGGGATATTGGTGATGCTCAGCCTACAGCAATAGAGGCAATTGATGTGCTGCTGATGAGATGGAAATATAATTGCATTCAGTTTTTTAATCCATAAATAACAAATGCTATTCAAAGTTTAATTTTACTTAACAATCTGTATTTGTAATTGGGTAGTAATTTGACCTTATCTCCTTTGGAGCACCCCCATAGTACCTTCTATCATGGTGCTAATAGACTCTTTGGCTTGCAGTAACTTTTTTTTTCTTGCTAGGTAATTGACAGGAAGGACTCCTTGATGTTCTTCTAAATCATACTCCAATCTAATTCATGTTTTCTGTAATCTATTACTTTACTAAACAAACGAAATACTGATTTACTTAAAAGTGTGTGAGACACTCTGCCAAGTGGGAAATTCAAGACTAGATTTTTACCTCAATAGTTTAATGTCTGGCAGGGAAATTACACAATTTTATCAAGTATTTTCCATATAATGATGTCACATAATACACCATCACAAATATTTTGGTGGCATAAACAGTAAACAACTATTGTGCACATGTCTGGGGTCAGCTGGTGTTGGTTAGGCAACGAGGCTGATCTTGGCCAGGCTCATTAACATGTCTGGGGGATCCACTGACCATGAGCTGATTTAGGCTGGACTCAGCTAGAAAGACTGGGGCAACTCATCTCTGCTCCATGTATTTCTCATCATCCAGCTGGCAGTGTAGTCTGGATTTGTTCTCATGCTTGTAGCAGAGACACAAGACAACAAATCCCAATTATTAAATAGTAAGCTCCTTTCCAGCTGTTGCTTTTGTCATATCTGCTAACATTTCATTAGCCAAAGCAAGTCACATGGCTGGGCCCAACAAAAAGGGATGTGGCCGAGAGCACACATAGGGTAAAGTTATTGCAGTTACTTGGCAAAGTGTAAGGATACAGGAGGATAAATTATGGAGGCCATCAATATAATCAACCACTGTTTGCTTCTATGGCCACAAGTGTTCTCAACTCATCCAAATGCAAAACATGCTCATCCTTATCCCAAATCCCACAAAAGTATCCAATCAAGGCATTGGGCTCAAAGTCTGGAATATTATGATCTATATCAGATCCAGAGGTCCAGATGGGCTCCTTTTGATCCAGAAATCTTTGAACTAAAAAGTTAAGTTATCCTCCATGACACATTCAACATATAATAGTAAAACAGAAAAAAAGATGAACATATCAGCCCTCACATTTGAAGAAGAGAAGATTGTGAGGAACATATACACTGGTCTGTAACAATTTTGAAATTCCATTAGTCAAATATTGCCAGGTCTTTCTACTCAGGAGGTGAAAAATGTTCCTCAATTAGGCCCCAGTTCTGCATCCTGGCACTGGCTTTTCAGTCCACTATTCTTAATGATTCTTTACTCTGTCTTCTGGGATGTCTTTTTTTTCCATTATCAATTTTAAAGAGGGTACTGGAGAATGTACCGTTTGAGAATTTTTTTTAAAACTATTTTTCTCCGTGTAGAAAACTTGGATCTTGGCGTTCTTTTTTTACCTTATAAACACCCTAGGTCACTTTACCACTTCTATATTATAAACAGGCTATGTCTCCTTTTCCTAGAGATGTCTCATAAACTGTGGGTTTCTGATACATTTGAATCCATTTCACGCCATGTGCCAAAACCACATCCACTGTTCTTTTAGAGACATAACTCTGCCTAAACGTAGTTAATTCTACTTTGAGTGTGTCAGGCTGTTGTGGGATGATGGACTTAAGATTACTAGAGGTTCTTTATCCATGCCAGAAGATCTGTTAAGCACCACCTTAAACTTTTCAGAGATCTTGAAAAAGTTTCTTACAGCCACAAACTTGACTTAATTTCTTCCCCGGGGCCATGTTTTACTAGTAGCACCAAGCACTGTAATTTCGATGTTTGTGCCACAGCTTTCTCTTTGAGAATTTTCTGTTACCTGGAGAATATGCATATGAGGATCAGTTTTATTTTCCAACCCAGCTTGCAAAGTGACCAATTCCTTTTTGAACTTATCTTTTTCTTGTCTGCGTCATATAAGAACCAGATGACAATTTCAATGTTCTGTCTGGAAGTTTCTCTTTTCAATTCCAAAAATTTATTAGAAATAATTTCTATCACTCAGGTTACAAAAATCTATAATTTTATTAAATATTTTGCCAATAAATAGCATCAGTTGACATTTTTGCAGCCTCTAATTGTAGTTTCCTTACTTCCTATCACCCCTTCCAAAAACTAATTTCATTTATTTTATTGTGCATGTGTGTATGTGTAGTAGCACTGTACTTTTAAGTACCAGTTTCTAAATTGTTTATTTAGTGTTATAATTATGTTACATAATAAACTGCCATAAACCTTATTGACAGAAAATAAAAAAATAAACATTTATTGTTTATGCAGGTAGGATTAGCTGGAAGTTGACTCTGTAGATCTGCTGATCCTGACTGTGTTTACTGACATGTCTGGTGACCAGGTAGCTACTCCCAGAGTTTGGCTGGACTTTGTTTGGATGCCTGAGGTAACTTTGCTCTGTTTTATGTCTCTTAATTCCAGCACACTATTGTTATGGTGATGGAAGATTCACAAGAGCAAGCCCTCAGATTCAAGCCTATGTTCAGCCTCTGTTTATGTCATATCTACTAACATCCCATTGATCAAAGCAAATCATGTGGCTGAGCCCATTGTTAAGGGGCATGACAGGTTAGTTATGTCCATGGGGGGAAGGTAATGCAAAGTTGTATGGCAAAGCACATAGACACAGGAATAGATAAATGATTGGGGTCGTCAATGCACTCTATCACAGCTCCTGGTACTCTCTACCAATAACCATAATGCAATATAAAAGTGGTAATTGATACATGTCACTCATAACAATGACTCTTGATAAACTGGAAATAAAAGGAGACTTCTTTCATCTGAGTCTCCTCTAAAAGCTTAAAGCAAATCTCATACTTAATGGAGATTCTTTAGAAGTACTCCTATAAAATCAAGTACAAAATAAGGATGTCACTTTCATCCCCTCTATGAAACCATTTATAGAAGTCCAAGTCAATGCAACAAGACAAGATAAAGAGGTAATAGGTATAAAGACTTGGAAAGATTAAAATATACAGACTGGAAAGGAAAAGATCTTATGTCTGACAATAAAATCATTAACATAGAAAACCTCAGTACATGAACAGATAATGCACAAGAACCAATAAGTAAGTGCAGGCTGGGTGTGGTGGCTCACGCCTGTAATCCTAGCACTCTGGGAGGCCGAGGTGGGAGGATCGCTCAAGGTCAGGAGTTCAGGTCCAGCCTGATCAAGAGTGAGATCCCTTCTCTACTAAAAAATAGAAAGAAATTAGCTGGACAACTAAAAATATATAGAAAAAATTAGCCAGGCATGGTGGCTCATGCCTGTAGTCCCAGCTGCTTGGGAGACTGAGGCAGAAAGATTGCTTGAGCCCAGGAGTTTGAGGTTGCTGTGAGCGAGGCTGATGCCACGGCACTGTAGGCTGGGCAACAGAGTGAGACTCTGTCTCAAAAAAAAAAAAAAAAAATAAGTAAGTGCTGTGAGGTAGCAGCTACCAGTCTTATATGCAAAAGTTAACTTTTTTATATACTCACAATCTAACAAGAAATTATTGTAGAAAAAAGAAATCTTATTTTCCAAAACAAAATTTATTAAAAAATAAACAAAAAAAGACCTAGAATATACCTAATAAAATGTGCAAGATTTCATGAGAAAATTATAAAATCTTACTGAAGAAGAACAACAAAAAAATTCCCAAATAAATGGAGGGGTATACCATATTCACAGATGAAAAAACAAAATTTGATAGATATCAATTCTATATAAATTGGTCTATAAAGTCAAGGCAATTCCAATCAAAATTCTCAAAAGATTTCATTTAAATTGTAACAATAATTTTAAGATTCATATGAAAGAAAAATTATTTAATAATTCATAGGATTGTTTTGAATAAGAAGAATAATAAGATGGGAACTTCCCTATCAGATGTTAAGGCATTATTATAAAACCATAGTAAATAATTTGACATGGTATTGGTGTAAGGAGAGAAAAATAGGAATAGATTGAGTGATCTACACTTACGCATATATGAGATCATTTGTAAAAAGTATATATATGTATATTTGCTGTATGTAAAAAGTGCAAAAGGGTAGAGAACTTGGGCCATTTTAGTAATCAAGCTACCATAATAAACATTCAAAACATTTACTTTTCTCCTACTCCTTAGGTATCACCCCTTTCTTAAAGCATTCTAGTAGATGGATGTGATTAAAATGTCCTCTGAAACTCACATCTCCCACTACCAGGAAAAAATAAAGACTGTAATTTTCTCTAGGTCAATGTTATTATGGTATATAATAACACAGAGTGTGCCAAAAGTGTTAGTCAATCTTAAGTTTTAATAAGTTCAGAAGTATGACTGTTAAACCCAACAAAAATCTTTTAAAAACTTAGTTATTTAAATTATTTTACATTATACTTTTGGCAATTTTAATAATACATTTTTATTTAAGTTTTTATTTTAATTCCTCTGATGGAAGATGGCAAATGTTGACTGAAATAAAAAAAAGCTAAAAATGTATTTTTCCAAACTCTCAGAACTCAATAAATATAAAAGTAATTAAATAATTAAACTTTTAAATTATTTTAAAATAAGATCACAGCATTTATCATTCTGAAATTATTAAAGTCTAAAACTGCAGTGAGACTTTTGGGACACCTTGTATTTCACTGGAATAGAAATCAATCCATTGGCAATCTTGCCTTTCTAGAACATAGCTGAGTGCGATGAAGTACGTAAAAAAAAAATGTGATGACCAATGAAAATAGGTGATTCAAAGCCCATGTATGAATGCTCAGACACTAATCACGAAACAGATCCTTGGGTGCTTCCTTTGAGCCTGTTTGCCTTTACTTTACAAACATCTTTTGCAAGTCTGATTATCTGGTCTCCAAGGCCATGTAAGTTAATAGAAGTAAAGTAGAAGGCGGGAAAAGGACTGCTACAGGCAGATACACTCACAACAGTAAAAGATACAGTTAACAGGCTGAAAGTGAGAGAGGAGACAGAAAAACTATCAGAAATGCAAACACACACACACAAATTTATTACAGAGATCTTGGGCTATGGGCTATTTAACTTAAAGCCAGATGGTATCAATAAGTTCTGAAAACATCACTTCAGTTACAAGATTGTATGTTTATAATGGGAAAGTTAAATAAAATCTTAAATTTTGTTTGTATTTTAAAAGGAAAAGGATCAAAGTTAACATATTTGGAGGCTTAAATGGATAAAACTATAGTCATCTTAAATATCAAGAATGATTTATTCTCTTAAGTATTTTTGCATAGCCAATATTTATATTATGTCTTTCATATGAACACATAAACATATTCTACAACAATAAAGCTTACTGCTACATTTGTTATGGGTGGTGTTTAATAAATACTTGTTGAATGGAATTCAATATACATATCAAATGCCTCTTTTTCCCAATCTGTACCTGCTACTTCCACCTGCATATAGGAAATAAAAAACAAAACAAAAACATTTGGTCATTTCTCTGACAAAGCTTTTCAATTACCAAAGTTTTAAAAATAAACATATTTTATTGCCAATAAATCAGTGAAAGTGCATCTTCTTATTGTATGTACATGTATACATAAGTGTATATATATATGTACATATAGAAATGCATATACATATGTATTTTTATATGTGCATATTATAAAACTATTAAAGTATAAATATTTACATATGTCAATATCTGAGAGAAGACAATCCTGTCAGATTTTCCTAAGTACAGGATTTTCTCATGAGTTGTACTGTTCTTTCTACATGGATTCCCTTAAATCACTTGGAAATTAGGAAAATAAATATAGTTAAATGCACACGTCCTGGAGGAACACACTCTTGCTTTTCATGGTAAGAAGACTCTATTCTTCATAAGCAGATTAACAAGAATATTTTGTGGCAAATCTGTATAAAAATAGAATGAATTTTAGAAATTAAAAAACAGAAATGACATGTTTATCTCTCAAACAATCAAGATTGAAGAGTCAAGATTTCCAGGTGGTTGGGGATTGTGTTTTGACCACATCAAATTTTCTATAATAGCAAAAGTATAGTTATATTCCTTCTAGGTCAATGAAATTTGAATCTTTAGAATCATGAGAGAATCATCTCTAGATTTCATGAGAGAATTAGATGTAACTTGGGGAGAATCTAGTCGGGTTCACTGATTCATTCAAGGTGATCCAGTCCATTGGGTTTGTCTCTCTACCAAGGTGTTGATGATGTAAATTTTCCAAAATACAGATCAGGAGAAGAAATACTTGACATCCAAATATTTGATTTCTATTCCAGTGAAATTTTGCCACTTTGATGTAGGCAAACGTGAGTGCTGTATAGTTCTGTTTTATTGAAAAAGTTACTGTGTCTGAGAAACACGGTACTGTAGCAACTTCATTGTATAAATATATAGATACTGAATTTTTAATTGATACACACACACACACACACATACACACACGCACGCACTTTCCCCTCCATCAAATAAGCTGTGGACAAGGGCCATCAAAGTGCAATTTACAGAGAACCAATTATCAAATACAATTTGCTAGTTAAACACTAGAGAATTTTATTTTATTAGTGAATCTCCTGATTTAGTGCAACTCTATTAGCTAATGAGTTTTTAAAACCTCATGAGATTCTATGAACTCAGACAAAAATGGATACTGTAATATTCCAGCTTAAGGAATTATTTTCAAGTATTATTGGAGTAAATTTAGAAGTAATGAATGCTCTGTTAAACATATTTCTGAACTGATTTTTGAAAGTGTCTTGAGGGAAAATAAACATCATCTTCTTTATTGTTCCCACCAATTTTTTGATTTATACTTTTGTTTCCTTCTCTCTCTTTCTCTCTCCCTCTCTCTTCATCTCTCCCCTTCTGTGTGTCCCTCTCTTCATGTGTGCATGTGTGTGTGCACATGTACAGGTATACACACACATCTAGATAAAATATAGAAATATAGAAATCTGAATCTCATTTTGGCTGTGGAGAGCTTTCCATTTTCTTTGTCTCAGATACCTGAAGTTAGATAATTATTCCTATCCTAAAATGTCCATTAAACTGTAGTGGGTTCTTTATGAAAATTATTACAAAATGTGCTTAGGATGAGGCCTAATAAATTTGACTTCTCTATCTTAAGTATTACTAAAGTGTTTCCGGTTTATAGTCACTTGCCCTGAATTAGTATGTATAGCATTTTAGAAGAGGATTTGGCAAATTTTAGTCTTTAATTGGCTGCAATTCAACTTACTTCATAACTTCTGTGGAACGATGAGCAATTATCTAATAATTTAACTAACCAGAGTTCAAACTCTAAACTCTCTTTTCCCCCATGACTTAGTCAAAATATTGCCTCGACTTCTTTCCACAAGAAAGTTCAACAAGGAATCTTTGAGGACCTACACAGTTTCTCTAATTTACATACTAAGCTAATGAATTGCTGTTGATCTCTAGAGAAGGACTTTGCATGGGAAAAAAAGAATGTGACGTGTAGTTTCTGAGATCAATTTTTCCCCCTTTTGTCTCTAAAATAGATTTTGACCCTATTAAGTCACGCAAGAGAAATAAACGTGATAAATTTGTTGCAACAGTGGTACTTGCTATAATTTAAAAACCTGAAATGCATAAAATGTTGACATAATTTCAGATAATTATAGAGCATTCCTTTTTACTATGTCTTTTGTTATTTAAGATATAACTAAGCCTATTTTTGAAATCAATTCATTCTGATGTGATGGAAGCATGCATGTTTTTTCTGAGTACTCACTTCCATTGTGTGCTAAACTTTCCCACACTTTCTGTCCTTTATTTCTCAACATTTTGTATATGTAATCCTGGGATTCTCGTCTTATAGCTAAACACCGCTACTTCCTAATATTTGCATTTTCTAGCATTTGTTTGTATTTTCATGCTGTATGTTTGTATTTGCTGGTGTTTATTAATTATAGCTAGTAAATGCATCTAGCACTTAGTGATCTACATTGGGGCCTTGTGGTCCAGTGTGATGGAGGTCTCCTTAGGACTCTTATTCATTGTAGTCTTAACTTTAATAAACTTCATTTGTAACCTGGGAATATCTGCTCTCCCTGCTTCAGGGGAGTTGTTTGGTTTGTAAAATGAAATGTCATGGGTGAAAACTGCCGTGCAAATAAAGCTAAACATAAAGAAGGCCTGGTTGGAAAGTGGCACCAAGAGCGACTTAGGATGTAGTGGCCACAGATTCTCCTTTGTACTTGGCCACAGATTCTCCTTTGTACTTGGTTGGGCTACTGACCGTTCTTCCCTTCGTTGTCTAGTGAGTGAGTGTAAGTGATGGGTTAGGCTGGGCACAGGATGTGTGCAGCCTCTTCCTAGACTTGAATCCTTCCTGACTTGAAACCTCCCATTGCACCTTATTCCATGAAGCTTTCCCACTTGGTTCCTCACCAGTGAGCCTTTGGGTAATGATATTGGGGACAAGATCAACTCAGGCAGGACGGGAAAGGAGAAAAACTGTGTCTTCCACTCTCCCTTCCATTCCTTGGCATGTTCCTCTCCAACACTCTACTTTGTGGGTTTCTAAAACCTTCCTGAAATATTTCATTCATGATTTTCTACAGGGACAGGGCTCCTATACTCTGAACCTCCACCCTCTTCCCTTCTCACTATTAGAGTTCCTCTGTCCTTTGTGCCATTCTTAAGGTAGCATAGAGAAATAATGTTTTAATCTATATACAAATATGAGGTTAAACAATGTTAAATATGGTTTTTCTGACTTTAAAGGTGTCATTTGTTAAAGGATACAATATTACAGCTAGATAGGAAGAAGTTGTAATGTTCTATACCACTGTAACATGACTGTAGTTAACAATAATACATTATATAGTTTCAAATAGCTAGAAAGAGACTATTGAATGTTCCCAACACAAAGAAATGATGTTTGAGATGATGCATATGCTTATTACCCTGATCTGATCACTATACATTATATGTATCAAAACATTACTGTGTGCCCCATGAATATCTACAATTATTATATCTCAATTAAAACATAAATGAAATTTTAAAAATAATTTTTAAAAGGTAAGTTTTGGCAAAGTTTTTAAAATACTAAATCACACTGGTAATCTCTGAAGAAGGTAAAACACAAAACGTTTCCTTAACTTATTTTACTACAGATTCTTAAAAAAAATTTTTTTTCCAGGAGCTTTGTTAACATTTTGCTGGATTTAGACAATTCTTAAATGTTTAGCCTGGACCTTCAAATTCTATCTGATCTGGATGCAGGAACTCCTTCCCTGCACTTCATGGAAACTGAACTTCATATGTGTTTTCCCTAAACAAGTTTCAAACATTTATATCTTTGCATTTCCCCTCTATTTTCCTCAGAAATTCTTGTCCATACATGGCCAAATCCTGTATGTACTTTGGGGTTCATTTCATGTGTGATATTTTTCATGTAGCTTGCCCTAATGCCACCAGCTGTAAAGACTTTCTGCTGCTTCTTAAAGCTAATTATTTTGTTGTTATTTTTGTGTCAGCAGTCACCTTTTTACATGTTTGGAAAACATACTTATTCATTTTGCAATATATAATATAATCATTGAAGCAAAGCATGAAGAAAAAAGCAATTATTGCTCATAATTCTATCACCACGAGTAAACACTATTAAAGTTTGTTGTATTTTTCCTCTTATTTTATACTCATACATATAATTCTTGTTTTTGTCTTAAATTAAGTTTATTCATGATTTTTCTACTTCATTACTAGTTTTTTGGATTTAACAATAAGTTGTGAGCGTGTTTGTTACCATAAAAAAATTTCTTCTACAATATAACTCTAATACTTGCATATAGTGTTATTGTTACAACAATGATAACTAGTAATTATGTGATGAGTACTTATTATATTCCAGATTCTGCGTTACATAGTATGCCTAATTTCATAATTTGATTTTTTCAAATTGTTTTTCTATAAGGTAGGTGTCATTCCCATTTTACAAATGAGGAAACAGAGAAGTATCTTGCCCAGGATTGCAAAACTAATCAATAGCAGAGCCGCAATTCCAATCCTACTATACTTTGCTCCAAAGCCTTGCATTTAACTCTTATTATTTACTCCAGTTGTTTTCTACGGAAATTAATTGAAGCAATTTCCTATTCCTGGACATTTTGGTTATACCAAATTTTTTTCACTGCTGTTATTAAAAAGAAAACAGAATTGTGATTAACATTCTGATAGAAAAGTATTTGTACACCCTATGATTGTTTCATTTGAATAAATTCCTGGCCATGAAATTGTGTAGTTATAAATATTTCATGACTATTGCCATTTATTTAAGATTTATCTTCCAAATATATTTTTGGCAATCTCCATAACAGCTAATTTAGGGCTGGGCAAGTAAGAGAAACTGACTCAATGCTTGTGAACTTGACTTAACTCAGTGGTGGATTTCCGGGAAGGAAATCAGTGGGCCAATGTATCTGAGCCTGGAAACACCCCTCTGATCTCACAGTTACTCTGTTTATGCAAAGAACCTTTCCACCCACCTTGTGTTATTGATCAAACAGTTTGAAGCTGGAATCCTAGTTCAGGGTAGTTGCTTTTAAAAGAAAGTATATTAACAGTTAAATTTGAACAGTGATAATGTTTCTTAATAATACTTCTGGTGCTAGCAATGAAATTTTTATACAGAGAACCCTCTTTGAATCCTTCCACTTCTAGATTTCCTGTGTGTTGTAAGCTAAGGCAGGTAGTAATTTTCTTAAGAATTACTGTATAACAGTGGCAGATTACTGAAGTGCAAATTATCAGGATGCAACAAAACTGATGCTTGGAGCTCCAGAATTTGCCTTCTTTTACAGCCCTCTCAGATTAGGGGCCATTTGTGGCAGCCTTTATCCAGGCATTCTTCAAAGCATGGCATCTAGGCTACCAGGGTTGCAAGGAACCTTTGGGACTATCTACTTACCTTTAAGCCTCTTTCCCAGTAATGCACATTCTGGTAAATCCCCTTTGAAAGTTATACTGTTTTAATTAAAAGTATTTTGGAACAGCATATTTTAAATAATTCATTTTAAGGTTTAGGTTTATTTAATAAATATTTAATAAGAGCACCTTACAGATAGATTTAAGTTTAGCCTATTCAGCAAGTACCACATACCATTTAATTGATATGAATTAATAATGTATGGAAAAAACCATGTTTTTGACAAATTAAGATTTTGGATTGGGGACCGTCAGGATGGGATATGCAATAAAGAACTCCCAAATCTCCATGAACACAGCAAAGATTTCCTCATTGCTCAGGCAAATGGCTAGAACAGAGCAGCAGAAGGCTCTGCTAATCCTAAACTCTTGAAATTCATACTTTTTCCAATTTTAGTGTATGTTACCTAGTACCTCTGGGGAAATCTGCAGAAGCCCCCTATCATCAAACATGTTGCAATTTCTACATTGAAAGACAGATGAGTCACAAGAAATCAGAAATGAGGAAAAGAGCCTGTGGAAGAGAAATCAGAATAAAAGTTTAAACTCTAGAGGAGGAGCAAGAGTTGTTTCTGGATTAATCCATTAAGGCAGGGGTTGGGGGGAAACCCATGAACTGAGAAGGAAACTGCCTCCATAGACTAAATAAAGGCACAAAGAAAACCAGCAAGTGTTTAGTGGGGGTTGGTTTCCAGCAGCTTAGGCCATTGAAAGGCTCGAGACTAAAAAGTTTAGGGCTGCATTTTGCGATTTTCAGCACCCACTGTTCCTAGCGCCTAAGGAGTAAGTTTGGTTTTTACCAGAGAAGACACAGTGGCTATCACAGACCACCAGGTTCAACTGAGAAAATTACTGCCTGGGTCAGTGAAGCACTCCCACCCGGGCCATGCTCTCTTGCAGAAATGGTTGTTGTTTCTGTCTCAGTGGCCTAAGGTGGCTCTCTGGGTAGATGGCGTGCTCACCAACTCCTGCCCTGCAGCACCTGCTCATCCGGAACAACTGGAAGTGAAAAATGCCTTCCTTGATCGTTGTTCTCCAAGAGCCCCCAAACACCTGAAGAAGTCTCCTGTCCACCAAAAAACAATTGGGAGCTGATGTCAATCTGAGGCCATAAACTCTGACTACGTAGACCCTTGGTCAGAGACCTGATGTTCTGTAAAGAATGAAAAGGAGCTGGAGGGGAGTGGCGCCCGCTTGTAGGAAGGAGGCTACTGGGGAGGCTGAGTGGGAGGATCGCTTGTCAAGACCAGCCTGGGGGCCAGGTGAGGTGGCTCACGCCTGTAATCCTAGCACTCTGGGAGGCCAAGGCAGAAGGATGGCTTGAGCTCAGGAGTTTGAGACCAGCCTGAACAAGAGTGAGACCCCGTCTCTACTAAAAATAGAAAAAATTAGCCAGGAATGGTGGCACACACCTGCAGTCCCAGCTACTCAGGAAGTTGAGGCAGGAGGATCTCTTGAGCCCGGGAGTTTGAGGTTGCTGTGAGTTAGACTGACACCAGGGCACTCTAGCCCAGGCAACAGAGCGAGAGTCTGTCTGAAAAAAAAAAGAGAATGAAAAGGATAATGGTGTTACCTATTTCCATCCATAGTCCCCAGGAATATTCAAAGTTTGCGATGGGTTTCTTCCAAATGCATATACACACAGAAGCCATTCAGAAATAAAATGAGAAACGTTTGCCAAGAGGGGTTAAATTGAACGACTCTACAAGCACTTCTTTTTGAAGTTGTAGATAAGATAAATATCTCTTTTTCTATGAAGTTAAAGGTAAAATACTACACCAGTGTTAAGAAAGTACTTTCTTATTTTGAAGAAAAAGGTTTAGAGATACTATAAATCAGATATGTTGGTATCAGGACATTGGGGTCATTTAGAGAAGCAATTAGATGTGGCTCTCTTTAGAAAAGGAAAGAAAGAAGCTAAATCATTTTATTATTTTTATTATTATCATTATTTTTGGATTTCAAGGGTTTTTTGAATTTTAGATCCGTAAAGTGTGCAGAAATTGAACTTGGTCTCACTGAATTAAAATTGATATAACTGTTATGTATATTATCAATGTGCCAAAATCCTAGCTTTACCAAGAATTAATAAAACCTCTACAAAGAAATGAGTTATATTAAAATGGTAAGGTAAACATATTATTATCATGCTTAATATACATTTTTGTTTGATCACCTAATAGGTATAAAATGCTACATGTAAAGCAACACACACACATTCTATAACAAAAGAATAGTTACTGATATAGATTGAAGTAAACACATCAAATCTATTTATAATGTTCTGAAGGTACAGGTATTTGTGTTGCTAGGTATTTGTGGTACAAAAGACCTGACATGAGTGAGTTTGGTATAAGGAATGGTAAAACACATACCTGAAAACATAAGAAAATGAAGAAAAATTTATTTAATACAAGCTACATAGAAATCAAATCTTAGCAGAAACCAGATAGTTTCAAATCCTTTGTTTCCCAGTTAAGTTTCCATTGGATGTACAAGTTAGAAAAACGAATCAGCATCAGGAACTTGAATTTTTGATTCTGGGAAAAACCAAGATTTTATATTGGAGCCACTTTTTAAAGGGTGACTTTAATTCATGCAAGCTGTTTCCATTTTCCAAAAGAGCAGTTTGAGTTTCGAGAAGACTCATTAGCCATTTTCTTGCCTGCTAAATCCTATTTATTTTGAAATATTAAGTCTGATTTCCCACCGAGTCAATGAAACTTTGTTACGTAAATTCTAACATTGTCAAGGTTAGTTGGAAAGCTAAGAGCCCACACACTGAAAGTGAGATCTAAACTTGATGATAGCATTTAATGCAGGAAGGCCGGCTGAATATCATTGGTGCTGCTTTCCTGTTGCAGTTTGATCTAAAGGAGACCTGAGAAGTCCTTGAAAGCCACTACTCAAAGCAGATTCATTGATTTGGGGGGGAGTGGGGGTGGCTTCAGACCTTAGTCAGTCAGTTGAGAACATGTAAATAAATATTCCTTCTCACCCTCTGATATCAAGCACTGTTTGGCAAAGATGCCAACTGATCTGACTTCTTATTTATGCTCATTCATGTTGGGGTCTAGTCAACAGAGCAATTTTTTTTAAAAAAATGAAGATTCCCTGGTTTCAAGGATTTTATGATATTTTAAGAACACAATAGCAAATTACCTTTGCCGAAGCTACATTTGATAGCTATTGAGCTTACTTTGTGTGTGAATCTCTGATTTTAGTGAATTTCCCCTATGACCCATTTTGTGTCCTAGACCTGGAAAAATTATTCTCTATTCCTGCCCTTGATTTTTGCTTTAAAGACAATAGAAGAATAAACCCTCAGTAACTGAAGACTTGTCAATAAACTCAGGAACAAAGACAGGTAGGAGTTTTGTAAGAAGTAGTATTAAAAGAGAACGGTCTGTTTCTCCTGAAACCATCTTACGTGTGGAGAAAGTATGTGTTGAGTGCCTGCTGTGCACTGGGCCCTGTGCTGGCATCACGGAGACAGCAGTGAGCAGGGGAGACAAAGGCCTGCTCCATGGGGATTCTAAAGCATGCTCTGGCTATGGGCCGAGGATCACCATAGATAGACAACAAAGAAGGAAATAAGCAAATCAACAATATAATTTCAGAAAGTAATACATGATTTAAAATATTTAAAAATGTAATGTGTAGAAGTTTACTTCTGGGTAGGCCATTATTTTAGCTGCAACAACTAAAACAAAGTGCATAAATTTTAAAATCATTTTTAAAAGGACATTGTAGTCTGGGCACCACACCTGGAATCCCAGCATTTTAGGAGGCCAGGAGTTGGAGACCAGGAATTTGCAACATAGTGAAACGCTGTCTCCACAAAAAACAAAAAAAATTCCAGCTACTCAGGAGGCCCAGGCAGCAGGATTTCCTGAGTCCAGGAATTTGAGGTGTAGTAAGCTCTGATGATGCCACTGCACTCCAGCCCAGGCAATAGGAAAGAAAAATAAAGTGTCTCACTATTTCTAAAAAAAAAAAAAAAAAAAAATTCCTTCAAAAGTGGAGAAATTAAAAAAAAAAAAGAAAAAAGACATTACAGAGTTATGGAAGCACAGAGGGATATATAAACTAAAGTTTCCTAGAGGAAAGAACCCTTCATTTGTTTTTTGTTGAGGTGAATTCATATAACATAAAATTAACCAATGACAAAAAACAAAATTGTCATTATTCACAGATGACAGATGTGAATATTCTTGTTGAAAATCTAAAACAATGTAAAATAACTATTATAAGTGAATTTAGCAAGATTACTGTACACACATAAGTCAATGTACAAAATCAGTTGTAGTTCTATATATTTGCAATGAACAATTGGGAATTAGAATTTTTAAATGGTATTATTTACAATAGCATCAAAAACTTTAAATATCTAGAAAGCTAACAAAAATGTACAATATCTCTATATTGAAAACTATAAAACATTTCTGAGAGAAAATTTAAAAGATATAAATAAACGGAATACTATCCTATGTTCATTGGAAGGATCAATAATTTTTATGAAACTTTTTGTTTTGAGATAACTGTTGATTCATACGCAATTGTAAGATATTATATATACATATATGTGTATATATACATATGTATGTGTATATATACTCCTTATATGTATGTATATATACACATACACATATTTATATATATACTCCTCATGACATTCACCCGGTTTCCCCCGATTGTAACATTTGGCTGTAGTACAGTCTCACAACCAAGAAATGACACTGAAAGAACCCATCCATCTTATTCAGATTTCCCCCGTTTTAAGTGCTCTCACGAATGCGTGCGTGTGTATATATTTAATTCTATGTAATTTTAACACGTGGAGATTTATGCAATCACCGTCAAGATACAGAGTAGTTTTACTCCCATAAAGATCTCGTATGCCTGTGCTGCCTTCTTATAGTAATACCCACCTTCTGTTCTTCCTCCACCATCTCTAACCCCTGGTGATCACTAACCCCTTCTCCCTGTTTATGATTTTGTCATTTCAAGAACGTTACATTAATGGAATCACATAGTGTGCAACCTTTTGGGATTGACTTTTTTCACTCAGCATAATTTCCTTGAGATCCATCCACGTTGCTCCATATATTAATAATTCATTTCCTTTTATTACCAAAGACTGAATATTATAATGAATAATTGTAAAGCTACAGTATTTGAGACAGCGTGGTGTTCACATAGACACAAAAATGTAGACCAGTGGAACAGAAAAGAGGGTCCAGAAATGTACCCACATATATACGGTCACTTAAGGTGACACAGATGCCACTGCCAAGTGAGGAAAGAAGGGAGCAATGAAACATCCTTGTGGGGAAAAAATATAACTTGACCCTTATCTCACATTGCATATAAAAATTAATTTTAAATACATCATTGAGCTAAAATTGAAAGGCAAGCAATTAGGCTTTTGGAAGAAAGCATAGGTTAAAATCATCATGACTTTAGGTAGACAAAGATTTCTGAAACAAGATGCACATGTACAAATCAAAGTAGATAAATAAATAGTGTGGTCTTCTGTATCAAAAGACACCATTAAGGGAGTAAAAAGGTAAGCTAGGAGAAGAAAGTTCCAATACATACATTCAACAAAAGATTCATATACAGAATGTATGAATTTCTCTAAGAAATTTAAAGTTAATTTCATCTTTCTTAGTTATCATAAAATTTGCTATCTTAAAATTCAGTCATTGTTTAAAATGTGCTGTCAAATCTTTCCTTGTGAACTGTATTGTATTTTAAGCTTATTCTATTTTTTATTTTATTAGGATTATTCTATTTTTATTCTATATTTTAAATTATTCTCTTTTGTATCGAATTGAATACGATGGACCAGTCAGCTATGATTGGATTATAAGGTGGCACCAATCACCGTTTATTGCTATTAACACGAATCTGGTTCCTAGCCAAGTATCCTGTTACTCTCCCACTGCTCCATTGTGTCCCAGCCCAAGAGACACATGCTTCACAAAAGAGTATCATCTCTGAGAGAAGAGAAATGAATTTTTAGTCAAGAGTGCAAAATCTCCAAATAAACTCTCATCGTCCATTTGCTTCTCTAAAATCAGTGGCAAACAAATTGTTGACAGCCATGGCATGATTTGGGCATATGATGTGGAGGGAAGATCACTGAAATGAGAATTATCCCACAAAGGAAACTTCACGTGAGCACGTTCTCTCCAACTCTTTCTGACCTTGGCTGAATCCTGGTTCAAATACACAGTGAATGCACAAAAGAGGATTGAGTGGATGAGGCTGACCTGTGGGATGAGGATTTAGATCTAGACAAGGGGGGACCTAAACCCTAGAGGCCCAGCTCTGGCCCTGGTCCTGCCAGGCCTCTGCCCATGGGACGAAGAGCCAAAGGGACCCTGAGAAAATGCCCACTTGGAGTCCATTCTCTTCCTTCGTGAAGTAGGTTTCGTGTCAAAACTGGTTGCTAAATTTTCAGGAATTTGGTAAGAAGTCAATGTTACATTTGTAACTTGAAATTTGCCATGGTAGGAATATTTACAGAATGCAAATTGGCAAATGCTGCAGATCAGAGCTCCATACTCCAGAGCTGATTGCTAAACATTTACCAGCACACCACTAATTATGCCCCCGGCTCCAACCTAAATTTAATTTTTTAAGCTTTGGCTCATATAGTGGTGAAAATTACAACAAATTAATGCCTCATTGTTTCGAAAAAATTTCTATTTTTATCTTTTTCCTGTGGTACTGATTCAGCATTCTACATGTACCAGTACATCAGTTCCCCGAGGCATAATTGTCTATGGGGTTACTTTTTTTTCCTTAAAAAAAGCCTTTTTATTTTGAAATGATTATAGACTCACTGGGAATTGCAAAAATAGTACACAGAGTCCCATGTGCCCTTCAACCACCTTCTCCCAAATGGTGGCATCTTATATAACTGCAGCATGATCTCAAAATGAGGAAATTGGCATTAATACAATACTGTTAACTAGACTCTAGATCTTATTCATTTCTCACTCATCTTTACACATACTCATTTACCTGAGTGTGTGTGTGTGTGTGTGTGTGTGTGTGTGTGTGTGTGTGTGTAGTTTTATGTGATTTGGTCCATGGGTTGCTTTTTAAACGCAATCTTTAGCCAGCCCCAGGGAAGCAGGACATTGCTTAATTAGCTGATGCCTTTAGGACCTTGCACTCAGCTGACCTGATAATTTCAAGTTAAAAAATTTTTTTAAATGAAGAAACCCATGTCTTTGTCTAAATTACCTGGGTTTTATGGATGGATTGTCCCCAAAGTACCAGAAAGTAACTGTGTCATTTGCTGAAGTCTGACGTTTTAAGGGTGACCTGAAATACCCCTGTGTGGAAGAAGTAGGTTTATTCCTTCAAAAGACTTACAAACATTCCTGTAAGTGACTGCATATAAAAACAAGTCAAATAGTCAATACATGCTATTAAAAATAATATTGAATTGTTATGTTTATGATACGAGCAGGTAAGCAGTTAATAATTTAATTGTTAGAGGCAAATGTTGATGAGCAAAAGTGTTTGAAAATCATTTTTGTTAATATTTGATTTTTAACATGATATAAATTAAAAGTCAATTTATCATTATCTGAATTCTAAGGAAAAAGTTAAATATTGTTGATAGGACACTATCTAAGTAATTTAATGCATCAAGTTACTGTATTCCAAAAGTATGTTACTGAAACAGAACACTGTTTATATGGGAAGTGTTATATTTAATTACAAAACATTCTGTTCCCAATTATCTGCTGGCACATAAACTACAACATATCTTATTTCCAATGTATTTACATTGCTACTTAATCTGCTTTCTTTCAGTCCTTTCTGGATATGAGGAGGATGATTATTTGAGGAAAGATCAAAGGAAGAACCTGTTAAACTAACTTACCTGGTTTTATATTGACCTCCTCTGACCAGGTAAGGAAGTGGTTAACAGGTGATCTAGGAGAGAAGGCAGGTTTGTTTTAGTCTAGTGCCTTGGCTTAACCACACCACATTCTCTCATTTCCACATTGATGGGAATTTGCACCAGTTTTATAAATTCTCCTTAATTGGACATTTTCAACACATATTCATTATTTAGTTGTAATATAATAAATACATAAAATTCAAGTGCTCCCAGAATTTACATTCAAATAAAGCACAAAGTAGTAATATTTAATATAAATTGTGTTGATGATATACTCTTCTTGGTTACTCATGTCAATGCTTTCTCCATTAAAAATATAACTTTGACTTGATTGAAATGATAAACACTTCCTGAATACTTTTTGACTGATTTTAATCTTACATTATTCAAATATATTGATTAGACATTATTTCATTACTTTCTCTCTTCCCAGTGTAGCTTCCGAAGTCTAGAATTTATGATAATTGGGATCATGTGATTAATCTCCTTTTCTTTCATTTTTATAATACATAATGAGGAATTTAGCTTTCAAATTCCTCAATGTGCTTCCAAAATCATACAAATAAATTTCCAGTTTTTTCTTAGAAATTAAATACCTACAGCTTTTTATATGTTTGTGGCCACTAAATTTTTAAAATGTGCAAATTAAATGAAGCAAAGCATTGGTCCTTCAAGAAGAGTTTTATTACATTGCTCATAGGTACACTGCTCAGAGCTGATCTCTTTTAAAAGTGTAAATTATATTTCACATGAAAAAAACTTACTGCTTAGTAAGTAGTAGAAGCCAATCAACATACAGTTACAGGAAGCAGTGCAGCAATAAATTAAAATGTCAAGCTTTTAAGTTGTTTTGTTAAAAGCCTTAACATCACCTGTGATTTTTGGAATTGACAGTGTCACTTTAGCACCCACTTTTAAAGTTCATTTGGAGCATGAGTTATTTGTCAGGTGTGATTTATTTAAGACAATAAACTTAGATTATTGAGTTGAACAAATAACTGTTTGGATGCCTGCCAAGCATTTAGAGCGAATGACTGAACGTAATGAGACTAGATCACTCAGAGGGATGAATAATCAAAAGCTGTAGGATGAAATCAACATTGTTCAAAAGATATATCTCCTCCGTCTCTCCTTGGTGAATATTGAGAAATAGGGGAGTGAAAAGCATCATGGGAAGCACAGTACTTGCATTCCAAAATAACACCAGTAAATATACCTTATATTTGCATAATGCATTCCAGCTCACATGTGTGTTATATCATATTTCATTAGAACCTCACTTCAAAGTAGTTATAATTGCAACATTGTAGATGAGAAAAGGAAGAATCCGTCAGGGTAAGTGACTTGTTCAGGTTGCATATACAGAGAAGCGCAGAGCTAGAATCTGAATCGAGCTCTGTCTCCAAATGAGCAAAAAAGGATTAGAGGAAAAGCAAAGATGTGGAATCAGCTCCATTCTTTGTGGATCCCTGTTCTGCCACTTACCAGCTTCCCTTGGATAAACTTACACTTAATGTTTCTGTTCTTCAGTTCCTTCACTTGTTAAGTCTGAACAACAGTATTTACTTTTCCTGGACTGCTGGGAACATTACCTGAGATCATCTAGGGAGGTAGAATTTTGGAGTGGACAAGATCATCAGTATCGAAAACTAACTGCCTGGTTTTCAGTCTCAGCTCTAATACTTTGTAGATGTCTGAACCTGGGAAAATCTGGTAACCTTTTTTGTATCATATTTTCATCATCTGCAAAAATAATACCTGTTTCATAGCGTTGCTGGGAAAATCAGATGAGCTGATATATGGGGAATGATGATCATGGGATTATAGTTGGCATATAGTGAAACTCTCACTGTTATTAATGTGAGGGTCCCTGGGGAGTTAGGAACACCCCCAGCCTCTAGAACTAGGAAATATGGCTCCGGTTTCCCAATTCCATGGCCTGTGAAGTTCGAGGTCCTCATTCTTTTTTCTAAGATTCTGGCTCATTTTTGAGGTTCCTCACACTCTGAAGATTCCCTCAGTGTCCTTTTCCCCCAGTTCCTTTTGTATTCATACTCCCTGTTCTGGGCCAGAGAACTGGAGTGGCACTCAACTGTTCTTTTCTTCTGAGTTTCTCAAAAAGCCCTAACACCGAATCTTAGCCATTGTCCTGGGAGTTAAGGAGAAGGATCATAATGCACAATGCAAAGCTGGCTTCCTGCTCCTTTCCCCTCTTATCTTCTCCTTGTTCTATCCTTCCTAGATCACCCCTCACATGTCAAATTCTTCTCCCCTTTTGCACAGAGTGGTTGTGCTCAGCCTGGGTTACACCCTCAGGGCTGCTTCCCCAAACCCACCAATGTGTCCAGGAGAAGGAACGGCCTTCCGTTTGCCAAGATCCACCCTCCTTTGGGGCTGTCCCTGAAAAGTGAGCTGACTGCTAGTTCTCTGACTAGCATGAAGAGACCCACAAAAACACTGTTCTTACGTGTAATATAGAAATGTTGGATTCATGGAGGATAAAACATTTACTTTGGTGGTGGCTGAGATGGAGGATACAAAAGAGATCACCAAACAGCAGATACAGAAATAAGAAAACAAGATGGGGAAAGATCTGAAAAAGCCTTTCAGACCACTGGACAGGCAGTGGTCTCTGACGTTTCCCGCATGTCTGCCTTCATGGCATTCCACCTGTGCGGTCACACAGGGCCCTGCAGTTAGAAGGGCCCATGCTTGGTTTTGTGTTCTGCCGACACTTTCTTGAAAATCTTAATAATTTTGAACAAGGGGCTCCTATTTTCATCTTGCACTGTGCCCTGAAAATTATGTAGCCAGTCCTGAATGAGGTAGATAGATCTTACTTGGGCTTTATGTTTGTTGAGTAGTATTCATATCAGCAAATTAAAACAAAAATACTTCTAAATTCATAGAAATTGGTTTCATGTGATATGAGTGGATTACAGAAGGAAGCCGTGTTTATCAGCTGGAACTTAGCCCTTCCTTGCTATTCAGACAAAGTCTCTTAATAATTACCATTTCTTTTAACTAGCTTCTTAGAGAGATTTGGCCAGGAGCTTTATTTCTTCTTTTCCAACTGCCTCATTGGTTTTACAAGATAGTAAACTTGTAGACATTACAATTTTGGCTGCCAGTAAGAAGCCAAAAGGGTGTTTGTTTGCTGTGTATGGTGCAGGAGAGTAGGATTTAAGACATAATGGCCTATAGGAGAGGACAAAATATGTGCTACACTTTTTAGTCAGCAGATGGGCAACCGAGGTTTATTGTTTCTGAAGTTGGGAATGGCAACTTCTGAGAAGGTTAGACAGAATAAATATTTCCTGCTGAATAGCAGAGTTTTTTATCATCCAGATTTTCACTTAGCATTTGGCCTCTAATTATTTAGATATTGCTGGATCTGATTTAAGACTTTAAAAATCTCTTGCGTTATAATTCAGGGGACAGAGACTGACTCTCAAGTTCTTGTGACCAGACTTTAGTAACTTTAAAATAACCAAAAGGAATGGGCACTAAAGGGATGGGAGAACTTCTAAACTGAGCATCTATGGGAAGAAATTCTCTGTCCCTGAGTCACTAGTCCCAAACTTGTCTTCTTATAACCCCACCTAATCAGGAAAGATTATAGGAAATAGTTTTTAACCTACTGCTGCTTTTTTTTTTTTTTTTTTTTTAACAGTGGAAACTCTTTCTTCAAACTTATGCTTTTATGGCAGCCCAGTGTAATAAACAAAGGAAAGTTGAATTGTTTTTTTGAAATTGGGATGGTGCTTCGGGAGTCTTGATCTTCTCACTTTATTTCCTCTAACATTCCCATCCTGCAACCCCACCGCAACCCACACCCACACAGCACCGTCTTCAAAGTGTATCTGAAAGCTCTGCAGGACCCCCGGCCTTTTAAGACCCCCTATAGGAAACAACTGCTATAAACAGGCATTCTTAGTTCAGTATTCAAGCTAACAAACAGTCCATGGAAAGAAAATGGAAAAATCTAGTGTTGTTCGTTCATATTTAAATGCCAAAGCCCCAAAGAAACGCAGACAATGGAAGTATATGTGCATCGTGCAGAGCAATGGCAAATGCAGGCAGAGCGGAGTGTGTAATTCGGAGGCCTCCGGGTGAATAGTGGCCCTCTTCCCTGTCCAGGTTCTAGACAATTGGAGAATAAAAAAGGAAAGACGAAGATCCGTCTTTATTACCAATAATGGCCAGGCAAGCTTATTGAATAAACCCAGGATCAGGCAGCCTAGGACATGTGGTTGCGGGTCTCCTCTCGTGGTGTGGAGGAGCAGGGCAGGACGTGGCTCTCGGCCAGGAGGCTCACCACCAAGAGGGAGAAAGGGCAATGCTGAGCTGAGGATACCCAACCTTTGTTAATATTTCCAAATCTACCCATCAGCGTAGTCACCCTCAACATCCCCCAGAGGATTAAATGAGGAAAGGGGCAGAGGGTAGCAAGGAGTTCCACTAGTGACCTCTCCTTATGTGAAGGAAGCAGAACTCGGAGAAGAAATGTTTACCCCCAGTGCGCAGGTTTAATGGAGGGGATTCGGGAAATAAAGGATGGTAATGGATGCTCATCCTCTACGCCCCCTGCTGGAGGATAATGTTTACTGTGGAAATACATTGTACTCCTGGTAAAATGAATTAATCCAATAATTGGAATAGAATTCCTTACAATTTGGAGTTGACTGTTATCACATACTTTGGTTTTGGGCTAATTAATTAAACATTTCTGAAATTGTTTAGTTTAATAGCCCACCTTGTAGGGAACGAAGATTGTACAACATGGGGACATTTGTTTTCTTAAGAAATCTGGAACCAACAGACTCCCACACTACAAAATCTCCTGCCCCTACAAGCATCCGTATTCAAGAAGGAAGTTAGTTTGTTAGTTCTGAACATTATTGAGTATCGTCCAAATGACAAATGCATTTATAGCCTGGGTAGAGAATTTAGTAGAAACAAACAATGGAGATAATCTTGACTTTTTTCTTAGAAAATAATTACTTATGTAATAAGCAACGGCTGTTTGGAAACATCTAAACTTGGAATTTTAAAATTATTAATTGAAATATCATTGCCATTAACATCACGTTTTAGAGATTTTATAAGCAGCATTGAATTTGTGAATAAAATAACACTGATGCCATTATGTTTCCCAAGGGAACTCAGAAATTCCTTTTCTTTTTTTCCTGAGCTATGGGAGTCTCCATAAAGAGCTAGGCGGGGGGTTTATCCACACATATGCAAACCAAGACAGGATTTAAACACTTCAGATTCTTTTAGTATTCTTCATGAGCTCAGAGTTAGTAGAATGTTGGCACTTAAGAAAGATAACCATCACTAATTTTCTGTAAATGTCTTAATCATGTCTTTTATTGCTGAGTTTTGATGTTTTGGCCCTTGGGGCCTGCCTGACCCTGATGAGACTGCCCCTTCTAGGATTAGCTAATTCCTAGAGACAGCAAACAATTCCCCAGTGAGTGCATCTATCATATGCAAACCAAATAATCCACAATCCTCACCCCAACCACCTATGTCATTGGGTTCTCACACTCTGAAGGTGGAAGCTAAAGCAATTCCATCTTGGATGCTAATTGGCCATGTTGACTTCTGAATAACCCTTGTTCTGGGAATGCCTCTAAGATTTCTACTTTATCTGCTGTTACAGTAAATCCTACCCTTAGGCAGATTGACTTAGCATTCAATTGCCCTACACATTCCTTCCCTATGATATATAAGCCCAGGATCTAGAGGGTAATGGCACACGGATTCACCATCTCATCTTGTCTTGCCACTGCTGGAGACATGCCTCTGTCCCTATTAAATGTTTCTTTCTGAGAAACTGGATTTCTCATCCCCTTTCTTCAGCCTCTCAGCTTCCTTGGACTTTGGGGTAGTTTTGCATAGACCTGCCCACAATAGAATACTGACCCACTATCCACCTGCCCTAACCTCCCCAGGGCCAGGTACTAGACAACTAGGAACAGCCCTGATGCCCCCAGAGCCTGCCGAAATTATTCAAAGTAGCCAATCCTAAACCTCTTTACCCTGCCCTGCCTGTTCTTTCCCATGGAAACCACCATACAGGCTCTTTGCTACAATCCCCCCTCGCTCCCTCTGTCTGCTGACTGACACTGACGCTTCTCCGTGTAGCCCGTGTGCATGCAGTGCCTTCTGTTTCTAGGGATCTATGAATATTAAAAAAAACTTCTTCCTTCATGACAGTCATTTCTATGTCTCTGTATTTTACCATAACTGATTTTAAAAATCCCACTTATCCTTAAAATAAATACTTTTCTGTAATGAATGAATTGCTTTCATATGTATTCATCTCAAAGTTCAGAATTCTATGAAATAGATATTATTATTCTCATTTGGCAGACCAAGCGACTGAGGCTTAGCGATAGCAGAGCCATTTTGGACCAAGCTCCGCTATACCATACAGTTGCTATAGAGGCTTTGGGGGTAGTAAATGCAATATTACACATCTTTTTATTGATTGATCCGTAAAGTAAGGACACAGATACCTACCTTGGAGGTGTTATAAAGATTAGAAATAATGCTATCAGAGTTCTACATTTCCTTTTATTCTTGCCTCTATCACTTTAGTCAAGGTCTATTCCATTTTGCCCAGTTTTTTTTTCTTCTATCCATCTTGCAAATAGCAATTTTATCATATCAGTCTGTAACAGAGTCAAAGGCCTGAAAAAGAGCAAAAATATTTTACGAGCTGTCTCTTTAGAACTCTCTCACTCTTTTTGGAAACTAAAACCTGCATCTCTGCCCAAGGCCAGTAATCAGAGGGGCAGGGGAATGTTCTTTGTTTTTTTGTACCACAGGAGATGGCTCAATGGAATTGTCTGGGGTCTTTGCTGGAGATGGGATGGATCAGAACCATCAACTATGGTTAAATAGCAACAGCCTGAAGCTGAAAACCCTCCACTTAAAAGCTCTGTATTTCTGCTTATAAATAGTATTGTGGTACTTTAAGACACGAGTCTGCCATATTGCTCATTTGCCAGCAAGTTAATAAACTCCCCTTTCCTTCTCCTCAAACCCCTTGTTCTTGTTCTTCTGAGGCAGCCTTGCGGATAAGTGCTGAACTTTCGGTAACAAGTCTCTTATTTAAAAGCTTACAGATCTGAGATTTCTGCATTTGGATAAGATGGAGTAGTTTTCTGCAGATCAACTGTTAAGTGAAACCGTAGAGGGGTTCCAGCCTAGGTCTGGTTAGTCACCACACAGAAAGCAAATTACTGAGACAAGAATTGCCAAGAAAGAAAGGAATTTTTAATATGAATAATGTCAGCTGGAAGACTGAGGGAGTAGCCTCAAATCCATTTCCCCAACTAAGGAAGAGTTAGGGGCTTTCATAAGGGGTTAAGGAAGGCAGTCAACTCAAAAGTCCAAGGTCCCACTTGAGACTCAAGGCAAGTTCCTGCCACCTATGAACCTGTAAAATCAAAAACAAGTTATTTACTTCCAAGACACAATGGTGGCACAGGCCTTGGTGTAAACATTCCCACTCCAAAAGGTAGAAATCAGCTGAAAGAAAAGAATTCCATGTCCCACATCCTGGGCACACTGGTGCCACGGGGGAACCCCCAGAGCCTTGGGCAGCCCCACCCCCATGGTTTTCCTGGGAGCAGCCCACATGGCCACTTTCTCAGATTGGAGTTTGGTGCCTGCAGCTTTTCCAGGATGAGGGTACATGCTGCCAGTGGCTCCACCATTCTGGGGTCCGAAGGGTGGCAGCCCCCTTCCCACAGCTCCAGTAGGCAGTGCCCTGGTGGGGATTCCATGCGGGGGCTCCAACCTCACGTGTCCCCTTGGCATTGCCCTAGTATAGTCTCTCTGTGGGGGCTTCACCCCTGACGCAAGCTTCTGCCTGGATGTCCAGGCTTTTTCTTCTGCACGTGTAGCACCCCATGGATGCCACCAAGGCTTATGGCTTTCATCCTCTGGAGCTGTGGCCCCAGCTATACCTGGGGCCGTTTGAGCCATGGCTGGAGCTGGAGCAGTGGGGATGCAGAAAGCAGCCTTCTGAAGTGGCACAAGGCAGTGATGCTCCAGGCCTGGGGTATGCCCCCACCCCAAAGCATTCAGCACTCTTAGGCCTCTGAGCCTGCAATGGGTGGGGCGACCTGGCAGATCTCTGAAATGCCTTTGGGGACTTTTCCCCATTGTCTCGATTAGCACTTGGCTCCCTTTTAGTCATGCTACAGGTTGCTCTGCAGCCTGCTTGGATACCTCCCCTGAAAAGCTCTTTTCCTTTTCACTGCATGGCCAGCCTGCAAATTTTTATGCTCTGCTTCCCTCTTTATTATAAATTCCAACTTTAAGTTATTCTTTTGCTCCCGCATCCAATCATAGGCTGTTAGAAGTAGCCACACCACTTCTTGAATTCTTTGCTGCTTAGAAATAAATGTCTTCCACCAGATACCCTAGGTCATCAGTCTTAAGTTCAGCCTTCCACGGAGATCTAGGATGTGGATGCAATGTAGCCAAGTTCTTTGCTAAGGCATAACAAGGTCAAGGGTGACCTTTGCTTCAGTTCCCAATAAATGCCTCATTTCCATCTGAGACCTCATCAGCCTGCTTCGACTGTCCATATTCCTAGAGGTATTTCGTTCACAGCTACTTAACAAGTCTCTAAGGAGTTCCAAACTTTTCCCCATCTTCCTGTCTTCTGAGCCCTCCAAACTCTTCCAACCTCTGTCCATGACCCAGTTCCAAAGCTGCTTCCACATTTTCTGGTATCTTTATAGCAACGCCCCAATCCTCAGTACCAATTTTCTGTGTTAGTCTGTTGCTATAAAGGAATATCTGAGGCTGGGAAATTTATAAAGAAACGAGGCTTATTAGGCTCACAATTCTGCAGACTGTACAAGTAGCATGGTGCCAGCGTCTGCTTCTGGTAAGGGCTTCAGGGAGCTTCCAATCAAGGTGGAAGGTGAAGGGGAGCAGGTGTGTCATGTGGTAAGAGAAGGTGCGAGAACAAGGCGGGGGTGCCAGGCTCCTTTAAGCAACCTGCCATCTTATGGACTAATAGAGCTCGATGGAGCGCAAACTCACTCGTTATTGCAGGGAGGGCACCAAGCCGCTCCCATGACATGGACGCCTCCCACTGGGCCCCACCTACAGCACTGGGATACAATCTCATGTCCTTCTCACATTGCTTCCCAATAGTCCCCTAAATTTTTAACTCCTTTATCTTTCAGAAATTCCACGTTTTATGGGAAACAATTAAAAAAAGAAAAAGGTCAAGTAGTTAAAAGTTACAGGGTTTTGGTCGTCAAACCCTTTTGGCCTGGGAATCCAAAGCATAGAAAATCTACAGGGAGAACATGTATGGGGGTTCATCCTGTGTTTGTTCATGGGGCTGGTTACATGATGAGCTTTTCAAGAATAAATAAAAATCCAGAGAAAATGTAAAACTTTTGAATTTAAAATAATCAGTGAGCTACTAAAGAAATCAAGGTCAAACATGTAAGATTCCAGAGAGGATCCAGTTGTGGACGGGTCAGCAAATAATCTGTAACCAGTATTCCCAGAATTTGCTGATTCTGGGCAGAGCTTTGCCCAGGAAGAAGGCCCTTCTGGAGGACAGAGACATTGTACCATTTGTCAGTCTAAAATGGCTGAAAAGACAAAACCAGTTTTGAGGGTTTTCAAATACATATTGGTCACATGAGTTTTGTTGCCAAGACATTTGCCAAATTCAAAAATTATATCACGTAGAAGACTACCAATCAAATCTGAAAATGTCTGAAATGCAGAATAGAATTTTTTAGTTTCACAGAACACAGAAGTTAGATTTCAGGACCTGACTGGTTAACAAATTACATTCTCAGCTGAAATCCCTGGGGCACTAAACCTTACGTATAATAGCAAGCCAGAAGTAGGCTGAGCATTACCCAAAAGCAACCCAGCCTTGACTTAGCTCAATCCCTGATAGAAATTAAGAGGATTTGCTCTCACTTGGCTAGCAAAAAATGAATTCTGATGAAGATAACATCATCCAGAGCTTTTACAATTGTTAGAAACAATGTCTAGTATTCAATCGAAAGCTACTAGGCTTGTGATGGGATGGGATGATACAACCAAAACCCAAGGCCAAAAAAAAAAAAAAAAAAAACAACCAAAAATCAAAACAACAACAACAACAAAAAGCCAAAAACCAAAAAACAAAAGACAAGGTAAACAATCTCACAAGTGTGCTAGATATGAGAATTATCAGACAATGACTTTAGAGTAACTGATTACTATGTTCCAGAAAATACAGTAGAAACTGAATAATTTTATTGGAGAATTGGAATCCATTCAAAATAATCAAATGGAAGTTATTGAATTGAAAAAATACAATATCCACAATTAAGAACTCAATAAATGGATTTAACAGCAGATTAAACACACCAGAAACAGAAGTAGTGAACTAAAAGATAGGTCAAGAGAAATGGCTTAAACTGAAGCACAGAGAAAAAATAGAAGAAATTGCTGAAATTCTTGTGGTTCATATCAGCAACCTCATTAATTTGGATTGGATAATTAAGCAAATGTAATAATTCTAACCTTGTCAAATGAGTTGCAGTATACCCCTCAATGTCGAGGGAATAGGAGAGGAAGAATATTTGAAGACAATTCATAGTTTTTAAAACTTGTCGGAAATGTCTTATTTGGAAACAAATTGTTTTCAATACCTAAAAAGCATTTATTTATACTAAAATTTAATGTTTAATTTAAATCATTTTTATTTATTAATTAAAACAGGTCCTTGAACTCCAGTGGTTATTAAATACATTCCTGCATGTTCTTTATGGTCACAAAGCTGGTACAATATAATGAAAATTGCTCAAGCTTCAGAATCAGAGATGTATCAGCTTCAACCAAGGGGTGACACAGGACAATTTACTTAATAATCTTGGTTCTAGTATTCTCGTATAAAAATAGGGCTAAAGAATACCTCCTAAGGCATTTGTGAAAAGAAAACGAGTTAATTGTGTGAACATTCCTTGGCCCAAGCTTGGAATGTAATAAATAATTGAATTAATTCATTTATTGTTTAATGAGTAAATTAAATTAAATTTTAACTTCCTTACTCCATACTTTTAGCTTTATCTTATTTAGAATTAGGATGGTTTTATGAACTTGGGTTGTAGTAATGTTATCAGTTTGGACTATTATCATGAGAGGTTGGCAATTTTTTTCTAAAAAGGGCTAGATAGTAAATATTATAGGCTTTTGGGGCTACATATGGTACCTGTCACATATTCTTCTTTTTTTTTTTTTTTAATTTATTTTTACACAATACTTTAAAAATGTGGAAACCATTCCTAGATCTTAGGCTGTACAGAAAGAGGCAGGGCCAAATTTGGCTTGTGACCATGGTTTGTTAATCCCAGATTCAAACCTTCTGCATTTAATATATTTTATTTCCAAATTTATAATACAAATTACTAGTGTGTTTCCAAGATTTAGAAAGATTTTTAAAAAGTCTAGATTTCTTGGATCCAATTTAGAGTATTATCAATTAACATATTAGAGAAACTAAACTTTGCTTCAGGGATATTTCAATAATTTCCAGAAAACAACAAATGGAATAACAGAAGACAGTAATTTCTCCTTCTGTCTGTGAAACAAATCAAAGACTCTTACAAGCTTGTGCACATCTTTGGAAACAAGGAAGTTTGTATTTGATTAGAAAATCTGAATTCTTCAAAGGTGCTTCCGTTAGTCTCATAGGTATACACATTGATTAAGATTTCTTATTAACATACAATCATCTCCAAATGTTTCCACTTAATTGCTTTTTATTTCGGTTAAGTACCAATGTTCTTTATTCTCACAAGTAGTTTAATTAGCATGGAAGGTCACTGAGAGGTGTTAAGGCACAAACTTGCCCAGAGGAAGTAGTTGATGCCTTGCTGGCTTCTAATTATAGATATCCTAGAATCGCAGAGTCAAAGAGAGTTTAGAGAGGTGGAACAATAGTCAAAGAACTAAAAGTGAACAAGAGGCAACCCTGTGCACACAAAGAAAAAATGTTCAGTTCCTATTCTTAAGGTCACAATTGCAAATGGTAATAAAACACAATTTACAGTTGTTTTGAGATTATTTAACAACATTTATTGTGCACCTGCTATGTACAAACACGGTGGTGGATGGTTGTAGGGAATGCTAAAGTGTTGAGTAAAATATGGAGTAAAATATATAATGATTAAATATCACAATCGTATGTGACAGATGAGAGTATGTTATTCCTTGTTATTTTTTAAATAAATTTTCATTATTAATGTCAATCGTATATTCTGGATTTCACTAAATTGTGGCTAAATTATACTAGAATCTGGCTATGTGGTCATATAATCCGTAATATTAACCATATGCAGACACCCTTAGAAGCATTGTATTTTATATTAGTGCTGAAGGACCTTAGGAAATTTCACCCCAAAATATGACTTTTTGGTATTTTGAATTAAGGCCGTCAGAGACTAACAGGCCCTTGAAAAAAAACAATGGACTTCCCTTCCTCTCTCTGTTATCTCTGCATGTTGCAGGAAAAATGATCAAGAATGCAAGGAGACCTGGCCTTTGATCATAAGGAATTCACAAAAGTATTAGATAATGTGAGAACTTTCTGTGGATAATTCCTTAACAAAGTTACCCAGTATGGGTATGGGAAGGGGCGAGTCGGGCAGCGACTGTTTCATTAGACGGGAAAAATCCACAGTGAGTTACAACTAATTTGTCAGAAACTGTGAGATTGAGGCTATGTTGAAAAGCTTCGTGTTGACATAAATTTAAATGAACACATGCAGTGTGTCCTCATGTCAAGCATCTCAGCAATATTGGGACTATTTTCTATGAATAGGCTTAGATAACGCAGTTGGTATTTTCTTTCACCATTTCGGCTCTTTTATCAATGATATTCTAAATATTCCCAGGATGCAATTTCCCTACAGACTGATTTGGGGTTGTGATGGGACTTATACTATTAGTAACTATGTGGCATCTCTCTTCTAAATTTCTTGAAGTTTGTAACTGTCTTCTAATCACTTTTCCTTTGCAACAACCAAACCACCAGCGCCTACTCTTAGTCTGTCTTTCTTCCTTTATTGGTTCTACCTGTGGTATGGGAGGAAGGATTTTCCCTTTACTCTCCTAGGTTTGATAGCTGGGTCCATGAAATGAACTGACAACAGGCAGATTAACAGGAAAAAAGGTATACGGGTTTATTAATTTTTAATATTACATTTATGGGGGCATCACAGGGGAAAAAAGTGAATACCAAAAAAAGCAGTGAGTTTTGAGAGCTTATAGGCCATCCTAATTGGGGAAGAGAAGGGGGACGTAGGCCGGTTAGAGGAGAGTAAATGATTTTTAGGAGAGATGAATGGGCCCTTAGAAGAATAGATGGGAGACATGGTAGTTTATAGTTTACAGCAAAGTTTGTGTGTGTTGCCAACCTCTAGTTTCTTCTCCTGTGATATAAGGAGGATCTGTGGAGGATCTGTCTTTAGGAAGATGGGGTGGTCCAGAGAAAGCCTCTCCCTGTATTTTCTATTTTTAGAGTAACTTCAGCTCAAAATAATATATCAAAGCGGCATATTTCAGGGTGGCATATTCTGGTCTCCAACACCGGCCTATTAAAATACTTACATTTCATTCAAATATGTTTATCGAGCAAGTCCCGGAACAATAGCTGACACTTTTATAAGAAAAGAAAAATCAACTGTGGCAATTTAACAGCATATCAGTTATTTCCTTTTTTTATTATTCTTTTTTATTCCTTGCCAGTAAGCCTACCTATTTTGAAGAGGCAAACATAGTGTAGATGTATCTCTATTGTGATTTTTTTCTCATAAAATATTATAAATATTTTCCCAGGTTGCTATATAGTATCCCTAATTGTATTTTTTATTTACATGAAGTTATTTTTGTTATAGCAGATACAGATACATTGCAAACTTTTAGAAAACAATCCAGAAAAGTACAAAGGAAAAGGTAAAATTCATCCAAAATCCCATCAACTAGAGATAATAATTACCATTTTGAAAAACGTTCTTGCATTCATCTTCAATGTACACACATACACACAGCTTTCAATATATAATTTCACATAAGTGGGATCATATATGCATGCAGATATGTAACCAACTTTTTTTTCTCTGTAATATGTTGTGGACATTTTTCCATGTAAATGAAAATAGGTATGCATCAGCCCTTTCGGTGCTTGAAAATGCATTGGAAGCTTTTATCACTAACTTTTTAGCTCCTCGTGATGTACCGAGTCCAAACTCCTCCCAGGATAAACAACGCTGCTGTGTACTTCCGGAATTGTCTCAGGGTAAATTTCAAGTATTACCATCCTATCAATTCGGGAGCTCTTTGAAACTTAAAAACATATTTTATAATAAAAACTGTCCTTTTAAAAGTTGTACCATTTTACACTCCTATTACCAGTGTGATAGTCCTATTTAGAGAACCTCCCTTAACCTGGAGTCTTGGGCTCATCCATTTAACATTCTGCAGTGTTCTGGGCAGAGGTGAAAACATCAACTGATCATTTTTTAAATTTACATTTCCTTGCTTACCTGGGTGTTTGAATATCTTTTCATATATACTTTTGTCATTTGTACATCCTCTTTTATTTCTTGGCTATTCAAATCCTCTGTCCAGATTTCTACTGAAATGATCATCTTTTTTTGAGTTTCCCTTTTATTTTGCTTTTATAAAATACTTAACCTTTATCCTATGTATTCTGAAAAACTTTTCTCATTTTTATGCATGATGATTTAACTTTCATATATGAATAAATATTATGTGTTTATAGAGTTTTTTGGTTATGTTGTTTTTGCTGGTGTTGTTCAGATGTTTTAAATTTTCACAAATTTATTAATGTTTTCCTTACTCTTTTTAGTGTTTGCGTGACAGAAAGATCTTTCTCTAGGTCATAAAAATATTATCTCATTTGCTCTTTAATAACTCAGGTGTCTTATTATTTTTTATTATTCAGATTGATGTATCTAGTTCTTTTTTGAGTTTACTGAATAATGTGAAAATCCGAAGTTTTTTACCCAAAGTTTAGCCAGTTTATTTACCTCCACAGAACATGGGAAAAATAAAGACAGGCACATATTCAGGTATTATTTGGACTTAAACTCATAGATGATTTCAGATTTGAGTAGACTCTGTCAGAGGAAATTGGGGACAAATGTCATTACTGAGATTGTGAACATAACTTTACCCAGAGATGGAGACTCTATTACTATGTAATATTTATTATTAGGTATGTGTGATTATAAGTAGAGAAATAACTTGAAAGAAAAGATCAAATTTAGACATTATAAAATGTTAATGAGATTAATAAACTACAGAGTGTTTTCTGTGGATTATAACTATTTCAGCAGTACAGAGAAGTGAGCAACCATAGAAAGATTCAGATTCAAGAGGATGAAATGTAAGTTAAGCGTATACTAAGTGAGGCATACGTTCCAGCTTCATTCAAAATATGCCAACTATGAGGCCAATAAGATAGGATTGGCCTTGTGGGTAGGACTCTGAGGAATGAAAATGATAACAGACAATAAGTTAATAGAATGCCTCAGGCAATTACAATAAAGGGGAAAACAGGGTGGAGACAGACTTCATTGAGGATGGGACCAAGGGATTACAAAATTATACAGGCACGTTGTGTTGGTGGACCCAGCTGCTAGATGGCTCTATCAGGGGCAAGTTTTCTGAGATAGAATAGAGAAAGCGCTTCTCCCTCAAACTCTCAGACTCCCGTTAGCATATAGGAAGACAGGAGTGAACACAGGTACTTAGAAGTGAGACCTTTATTTCACACTAAATTTTCATTTATTGTCACATCCATTCTCTTTCATTGATCCGTCTGGCTATTCCTGCACTCTTATTATAATTTTATAGTATATTTTAATATCTAAAATATAAGGAAGTTTGCTCTTTATTGATCTTTTCTAGAATTTTACTCAATTGTTTCTTATGCTTATTATTCTACTTGCATTTTAGAATCCCTTTGTCAAGTACCCTGACCTCCTTGTAATATCTACCCAACCATCTGCCACCTATGTCTTAGTCATGCATGGGTAGGCTAAACTGTGGTAGCGAGTGACCCCCGAATCTAAGCAGGTTAATACAACAGCAGTTCAGTTTTCACTCAGAGTCTATGCCCTCTGAGTAAAAAGGCATTGGTGTGAGTGGGGCAGGAGAAGGGATTTCTCCACAGAGTTATTCAGGTACTCCCAGTGACTGAGGTTCCAACACTGTGTAGCTCCACTGCCTATAATGTGTCTCCTCCTCAGCTCGCGGGTCCAGAGTCGGGGGACAGCAGCTGCGGAATTGTGTGTGGGTTAAAGGGACGGTGGCACTGTCCAGCAGCAGTTTCTGCCATAATAGAAATGTTCCAGAATCTGCACTGTCCAATACAGTAGCCGTTAACTATCTGTGACTATCGAATGCTTGAAACAGAACTAATGTGGCTGAGAAATTGAGTTTTAAACTTCGGGGAAAATTTTATTTAATTTTAAAATAAATAAACACATGTGGCTAGTGGCTACCTGATGGGACAACGTCGGGTCCAGAACTGGTTGCCTAGTCAAGCGTCACGCAGGGGAGCTGGGAATGTAGGGGAGTGCATGCTATGTGCGGTGAGCTTTGCTGTCTCTGCCCTGACTCCAAAAACATGCCACCACCAAACACACACACGCGTGCACAAACGCACACATTCCCACTGGGAGTTTCATTGTGATTTTAGCAAAGTCATATTTTAGTCTTTTAAACATAGGGTCTTCATGTTCAAGATGTAATTTTTCATTTATTCTGGCATTCTTTTATTTCTAAGCCGTGTTTCTTGATTTTTCTGCACATAAATCTCATAATTTCTTTTAGAGCTGACTTTTAAACCAGACAGACCATTGTTAGAATTTTAGCTCTGCCACTTATCTTAAACTAATGTAAACTCTACTTACTCTAAAATAGTTATGTAACTTCTTTAATGATCAGTTTTCCAATCTATAAAATTAGGAGAATTATAGTATCCACCTACCCAATACCATCACTGTTGCTGCTGCTAATGTTATTGCCACTATTATTCCTCCTCCTATTACGACTACTATCTCATTATTACCATCATCATTATTATTACCAAGTAGCAAGGACTTTGTGTAGATAATATTATTTAGTTTACACAAGAACCAAATGAGGTTAATGAATTTAAATGAATTTAAATCTGGTTAATGAATTTAAATCTGGTAAGAATGGTAAGAATGTAGTTAGCGCATATTAAATACTTAATATATTTTAGCTGTTGTTGCTATTGATACTGTCAACATGCAGATCATCATCATCGTATCATCATTGTCATCACCACCATCATAATCGTTATTACTGTCACCACCATTGTCAACTGTGGTTGTGTCCTTAGCATCCCTTCCACCCTACCCCATCACGAAGGAGCAGATTTGTTTAGGATTGTTTCCACTCTTGACTCCAAAGGAGGGTGGACTCCAAAGGAGTCCAAAGGAGGGTGATTCTACTCCAAGGCTATAATGACAGGTTCAGGATGCCCATATAACCCGAGCCAGAGCCAATTAAAACATGGAATGCCATTAGTCACGATGGCTTGTTGATAGGTTTGTGACCTAAGGTGAGCAATTAGAGAGAAGGCCAAAACTTAAAAATATATATATATAAATATAAATGTATATATATTTATTTATTTATTTTTTAGAGACAGGGTTTCACCCTGTCACTCAGGGTTAAGTGCAGTGGCACGATCTTGGTGCACTGCAGCCTCGAATTCCTGGATTCAAGTGATCCTCCTGCTTCAGCCTCTCCAGTAGCTGGTACTACAAGTGTACACCACCATGCGCAGCTAGAAGCAGCCCAGAAGTGTAGTTCAGTGGTTGAAGGACAGATGATCTTTCCTGTAGGGTGTGAAGGAAAAAGGGAGACCAACAGACAGAAGCAGGATACTTGTTAACACTGTGCCACTATACTGAACATCATTAGAGGACTGCTCTACCCTCGGGCGTTTGGGTATATCAGTCAAAAAATTTCCTTTACTGTTTGAATTTTTTTTTCCTTTCACCTACTACTAAACAAACCTGATTGAAATAATAAGCATTCTTCTCATAATTCTTCAAATATATTAACTGGGTATTTCAACATATTGGGAAGCTATACACAGTGATTCAATAATTGCTTTGAAATTGGACATCTTACCACATTCTTTCTGTTTGTAATTACTTTTTCAGATGATTCTTTTGGATTTTCTAGGCATATAATAATGTAATTTGAAAATAACATGATGTTTGCTTTCTCTTTTCCAAAATTAAATAATATTTTCTCTTTCTTAACTAATTAGTAATTCTAGAAAAATAAGAAATAAAATGGTGCTAGCAAACATCCTTCCCTTATTTTTGCTGTTAATGGGCCTTTATTGAGGTATACCAACTCAAAGAAATATTCTTATTTTCCTATTTTCTTAAAATTGTTGATATCAAATAACAGTTCTAACAAAAATGTAATTCCTTCGAAGATGACTAATCAAAAATTGGTAACAAAGATTCCATATAAAACTTCCTACAACAAAAAGGAAAATGAAATATCGAGGGAACTGAAAAAGGAACAAAAAAATAAAGATAAAATAGTTGCAACACAGAACCTGGAAATGAATTAGGAACAGTAAAGGATCTATATGGCAAAAATTTAAATCAACAAAGCGTAGGACAGGCTTAAAGAAATCTTTAAAAAAAAAAAAGCAGGATACAGTGATATAAAAAAATTTGAAGAAAGTATAGATTATAACAAACAATATAGACATCCTAAGTATGTATATTTTATGTGTCTAAAAAAGAAAAAGGGACCTATGAAGGACCAAAAATAATTTAAAAAAATAAGAGAAAAAGTTTTGCTTTAAAGATGAGAGAATGAATCTTCAGATAAAAATGCTTACGGATACATCAGAAATCATGAGAATGCTATTATATGAGAAAAATAAAACCTGTGGACTGGGATACTGAAGATTTATTCGAAAGAAAACAGAATTCTGTCATTCTGATTTTGCTTTATCCACGGCTCCTGAATGGGGTGGCAATTTTGGTGATAATCTGAGTCAGAATGAGGCCCCAAAGCCTTTGAGGTCTTCATTTAGCGCAGGAGCCTTCCAGCCACCTCTGATAAGCAGCTGCCAATTACGTGTTTCCAGACCCCGCCTCTTCGGCTAAAAAGCCAGTGCGACCACTCAGATGGGGCGGAGGCTGTCTGCTGTGGGGTTTTATCCTCCTTCCCGGTCTTACTGGCAATTGCGATGGGGGCTGGCAGGAGCTCTAAGTTGGTTTTCCTCCATCCATTATGCAGCTTCTACACAGCAATAGGCCCTGCCTCCATCCCACTCCCAACCCACGGCTCTCCCCTGGGGATCGGGGCGAGCTGGCAAACGTGAGACACAGGAAGGACTCCTTCCTCAGTTTTCATCAGGCACCAGGGCACGGTTCAGTGACTTGAGAAAGGTCTGTGATGCTCCTGCAGTTCCCTTCCTATTTGTCCACTTTGTGTTGTAAGAAGCCAACGTTCTTTAACCTTGCAGCAGGAGGATGGGGCCGTTATACATTTCTGCATGAATAAAGTTTTTTTCTGGCTTTTTTCTCTGTCCCACTCTACTAGCTTATTGTCCTATACGGCACAGGAGGATTTTTATAAATATGTATTTATATTGCCACATTTTCCTTGTGTCCTACTCTTTAATTCTATCAAAATTACATCTTTTAATTTTTTGTTTCCTTGGTCCAACTCCTAATAAAGACCCTGAACAGAATCCTTAATCTATTATGGTCTGATACACGTCTTGCTATGTCTCTCTAGTCCTGTGAGATATGTTCTACCTAGTGGATGGTGAATGTTATCATGCACTGTGTTCCCGTTTGACTTGAAGATGATATGCAGCCTTTAAAAAAATGTGAACAGCTCTAGCACAGTGCATCAGTCAGGGTCAAGCCAGGAAAATAGTCTATAGCAGGTCATTTATTAGATGAACTTTAATATGGGAAACTAGCAACAAATTGTTAGAATTGATGAAAGATCCAACAGGTGAGACTAGCAGCTGCAGAGAATTGCTCTCACTGCTAGGGACGGAAAGGCAAACAGAGGAGAAAATGGGGTTGTGAGAGTCCAAGAGCCAGGAACGGCTCATCCACAGAGAGGCAGAGACACAGTGGGCACTGCTCACGGCGACCAGGGACCGTGGGGGAGCCACAGCCACCACTGGATACGCTGTCCAAAGCAGAGAGAAAGAGGGAGAGCAGCACAGACTTGCATCTTATTTCATTCAGGCTGCTGTAACAAAATACCTTCGGCTTGGTGGCTTACAAACATCAATACGGTTCTGAAGTCTGGGAAGTCCAAGGTCAACGTGGCAGCAGATTTGATGTCTGGCGGAGGCCTTCCTGGTTCACAGAATGGCAGCTTCTCCTGGTGTCCTCGCAGGGTGGAAAGGGTGAAGGAGCTCCCTTTGGCCTCTTTTATAAGGGCGCTAATCCCATTCATGACCTAATCACCTCTCAACACTAACACCTGGTTAGGATTTCAACACATGAATTTTGGGCAGACTTTCAGACCATAGCCCTAGCATTTTCCTTCCTCTTGCTTAGATCTGCCACTGGCTGAAGCTCACTGGAAATGTGATTTTACAGGCATCAGCCCCCTTGAGTGCCAAGCAGAGCAAGAGAAAGCAGAGAATGGGTCTGAGGGTAACGAGGTAAACATGACATACATCCATGATCTCATGGAAACACAAAAGGCTCACCAAAATTTTGAGAAAAATTTAAAATGAAAAACTGAATCTTGCTTTGATCAAGGGAAACAAAAAAAAGATTCTTCTTTCATGAAGCTATCCCGCCTTCCCTGATGGTTGAAATCCCTTTCATAGGAAGTAAAACTTTGGTTCATCAGATGTCAGGCAGAGTAGTACACACTCCTGGGAGAGAGAACACCTCTACCTTTTCCATTCTTTCTATTCCTTTATTGCTAGAAGGTCTAGTGTCTATTATTCAGTGGACACTGTTTTAGGCTCTAGAGATAAAACTTTTAATAATAGACACACTTTACTAAGACACAGAAGTACAATATGTCAATAGTTATAATTTTGAGCTAAAACAGACTTATATAAACAGCATGCTATGAGACTGAAGAAGAGGGAACAACCAATGCAAGAGCATTTTGTCTGGGTCTTGAAGAGCGAATAGGAGTTAAAGAAAAGAAGAGGAGATACAATAACAGAGAAAGATGGAGCCATCATCAGAGAATGGTGAGGCCTTGCAAATATATAGGAGAACAACAAAATCTAAACTGCATCAAGGCTACACTGTCCCTTCCCTGACCTACCCCCTCAACATCCACACATACTTATGGAAGACATTATTGTTCAGTTCCAGTACATTTCTCAAATGTGCCTGCACTCAACCTCAGAATCCTTCTCAACACAGGGCCACTGACATCTGCTCCTAACTGACCGGAGATAACACTATGAAATAAAACCCTCTGCCCTCTTTAAACCCATTTATCCTTGGTGGATATAGTATGTTTAATATGGTGAGGGGCATAGGTAACTGAAAGAGCGTAGAAAGGAAGATTACGAAGCTGGGAAAAGCATACAGGAAAGGAAAGCTGACAGCACTGATATCTCACAATTCAAGATGTGGCCTTAGAACAACCCTGTGAACAAAACATACTGAAGTATCCCTGGGTAGAGAACTTCCACTTGCTATAAACCCTCTCTGAAGACCCTTTTGAAGTTGTGTCTGCATTTGTGAGGCCAAGTTTAGGGGACATAGTGTCTGACTACAACATTAGTATGATATTCTGGAACTTTCCGTAGTGGAGATTATTACTAGATAGATTATTACTATCTATAACAAAATAGAATGACTAGAAATATTCTGGGTCTTCTTGTACTCCTCTAATCGCCCCCTTCCTGGCTTCTTTGCTACCCATTTTCTTCCAGGCCTCCTAAATGTGAGTATTCTCTAATGAAGTAAATTGGGATAGTACCTTTGCACAGTAAAGAGAACAGGCTGAATTTTAGGGCAAAATTTCTTAATTACAACTGGATTTTCTCCTGGGATCTTAAGGTATAGAAACTTTGGGTTATGGCATAGCTTCAGGTTTGCAAGGCTTGTGTGCTCACATGCAGTCCTGCATCAATAAATTGGTGTCCTGGAACTGATTTTATTAGACAGATATAATGAATAGAGTACCTAAAGGTGCACACGTACTGTTTTTCAGAAGCTTTAATATGTTATGCCTTTTGTTAACTGGAAATTAGCTGAAGCATTCTTATACATATTATTATAAGAAAAATGACTTAGCATCACCCCGTGAGTTTCCAGGTGATTCTATCAGCCTCTCTAATGCTCAGCAAAGATGTCTATAGAATAGAATATTAATGAAAGAAGAAAAATCCAAATGCACATTGATAATCATTTCATAAACCATCCATTTATTTCTACAGTGTTGGCATGCAGAATTTTGCCAGGCGGCTTGTACTCCTTAGAGGCTGAGATTTGTGTTAAGTGTTTTTTCCCACATGAGGGCGTCAGTGCTCTAAGCAGCTTTGGATTTTGTCTCCCTGGGTCTGACTTTAAGAGCTCTATTTTGAGAAAACGAAAACATTTTATGAGCCTCATACATCTTAGACTATATAAAATTAACATTTGGTTTATCTTCCTGAAGAAGCTATTCATTCTTTTCTATCGTTCATTTAGCAGCGTAAACGGTACCCTTCCTCCAAGGGGGAAGAAAGAGATGACACATCTGTGACATCGCCACTCCCTGTGCCCATTTAGGCCTTTGCAGTCCAGGGTCAACTAGTTTCCGTCATATGAAAGTGACGTGTAGAATTTTGATGAGCGGCAGTACCATATAGCACATGTTCATGTGCAATGAAAGCTAATCCATTTTTAAGACCGTGTGTGTATGTGTGTTCATATTCCATGGATTCACTTTCACAGCTCTGGATACAGCCATCACACATTATCTTAGGTTAATTCCAAATTTCACACTCTTAGGTGAGCGTAGTTCAAGGTAATTTTACAGGTAAAACTAATATAGCTAGATCCCAGGTATATTACCCTCGGTCTAGTTATTGGCATAAGGACTAAGGGTTTGTCAGTGAGAACTTGCAGTGGCTTGACTTTTTCTCTGCCAATTAAGAATAACTTAATCAGCTCATCATCGACAGCAGCCCAACAAGCCCCTACCTGCATTTTGAGCTTTATCTCTGCTTACTCCATTCTCAGACGGTGCACAGGTTCCAACTGAATGGATGGTTCACACGCTGCTGTTGGCACGTGGCAAAGGCATCCCACACTGTGTTGCCATATCTCATTCTGTCTATTCTGCTTGGAATGGCATCCTTGGCCCCCATCTGCATTTTAGAAGCCCGGCTCCTTCTCAAGGCCCAGGATGGACCCCAGCTCCTCTGATTCGTTTTCTGATTTTGCCCTCTCCACCCTCCAAGGTGTGATCTCTCTAACAAGAATGCCAGGAACACGTTGTCATTGATTCCTGGGCACTAACTGGGCCCATTTTGTTATTCTCAAATGTGTCTGATATCCGCTTATCATCTTATTGCAGAGATGATACTAGACCCATCATTTTGCTCCTTTAAAACAAGAGCTTTTGCTTTTCACCCAAAAGGGCAGAACAAGGATTTCCCTTTTGGTATTTCTGTGATGTCGTTCTTTTGCTTCTTCATTGAGTTCGCGTCCCCCCTTCCCAATATTTTATGTGTGATGTGGCTCTGTAACCATTAACGGCCTACCCAGGAGTCACAGCTGGCAGATTTTGCTTGGAGGGAGTGGTGTAGACTCAGCTTGCTCAGTCCCTGAGACCCACTGAACCCCGTTCTCTCTAATTCCTTCTTCTGACATTTCTATCAAGTGGCTGGGGTGAAGGTGAAGGAGAGTCACAAGTTTTAGTCTACAGGGGAAGTCATGTTCAGAGAGGTTATGAATTAGTCTAGTCCTAGACAAGAAGCAGAGGGGGAATAGAACACAGGATAAACTTGCAGGCATCAGAAACCACCCCTCTGGGCTTTATCACTACTAGAGAATTTCCAACCCATGACTTTTCTGTTTCTTTGCTTTTTCCTTTTTAATCTGGAATTATGACAATTGTTTTTTTTTATTAGAAGATAATGAAAATAGCACATAAAGGCTTCTGGAGTCACTGAAATCTTTCACTGCACATGCAGCTAATAACTATAACTATTCCCTCCTTTCATAACTTTGCAATTCAGATATTTGGTCGACAAATGATTATTGTGCACCCATCGGGTACCAGGCTCTGAATGTCCTTGCCTGCATGAAGCTTACTTTAGCAAGTCTACTCTTATGAACTCTAAATTTAACCTTTTCCAGAATGTTTCTTTCTGGGTGGAATATGTTATTCAGAGTCCTGAAAGCACAACTCTTTGACATAGTTAATCTATTTTGGAAAAAAATACATATACGCAATTATGGGAAAAAAAAGCAGAATTGGATTTAGCTTTAATTTCGTGTTAAAGTACCAAAATTTGGGGATGGTTTAGCCAACCTAATCTTCTACCATTTCTACCATCTAGGGTCTGAGACTGGTTAATATTTTATTCCCAGGCACCTATTCGTGTGGCATCAGAGCCTTTCCCAGTTGTATCCCGGACGCATATATTTTCTGATTCAATGCGACTGAGTTTTCTAAGAACTTTTCTTCCTTCTTTTTGAAGCTTCTTTCAAAAGATTTTGAAAAATACTCTGCTCTGTTCAGGGGTAGTCATGCATAAAGATGAACCACCTTTGTTTTATGGCTGAACAACTTCCCCTCCTGGAGCACTTCTGGGGGAACCCATTTAACTGATCCCATCATCGCTTGTCTCCTTTCTCTTCTTTGTCCCTACCCCCTAGTGAACTCCATGAGTTTAGGTGTTCCCCAAATATCCTTGCATTTATTTTCCCAAAACTACCTGTGGATCTTAAAAAGTGGGAAGCAAGATATAGCAGCCAAAAATTATGTGCTCCTCATTGTACCCTGCTATTTTTTTCCTTTATTTTCCCAATTGGTTCTTTAGTTGAGATAGAATTTGAGTTTGACAGCAAATATTGAGCTTCAGAATTCCAAGTTCACGGGCAAAAAACTTGTCCTCCAGTAGAAGTCAACAAAGATGTATTTATATAATTCCAGAACCCTGGGTGTTTGGGGGAGGGAGTGGAGAAGCGGCAACTATAGATTGGGATAGGTTTATATATACTATACCAGTAAAACCTAATAAACTAGCAAGCTCTCAATACAACTCAAGAAAAATCTCTCCACCCTTGCCTTAATTACCATTCGAACTGGGTTGTAAATATGAGTTATTATAATGGTCACTTTATTTTTCCTCTTTGCTTTGTCATGGAGTTTTGGCCTTCAGTTGTACAATTTTATTTTCTGTACTTTGCCTGTCAGCCCTATTTGGCTACAATAAATGAATCCGTTGAACCCAGTTCACTTTTAAGGGATGCATCTCATTCCTGCTCCATCTCACTGCTTGTGTGTTTAATAATTTCGTCACCAGATTTTCTGCTTTCTGTTCTGGTTTCCCAAAGCCATTGTTCCTTCTTATATTAGTTTCTTCTGAAACTTATTTTTTATTTCCTGAACTTTTTGGGTGCTTCCTTTAGTCTTTTCTCTTTTTGTGTTTTTTTCACTTTCTGTTTTTATCTGGTCATCTGCCAGGTCCACAGTCCCAAGGCCTCTGTGTGGAGTTAGTATGTCTATTGGTTTATAAAACTTTTGAAACAAGAGGAAGAAAAATCACTGTTGTTAATCAAAATCTCTATCATTAGCAATAATATTATGCTTGAGTACCTCAAATACTCAAGCAGTTTAAAGACTCATGAGGGTCCTCAAATGAATAGGCAATAGAGAAAAAAAATACTTTTATATCCATAATAGATAGTGTTTTTGAAGAAAATACATTATTCAGTTTTTGCTGGTGACACTAGTGAATTTGCTCCTAACTTTGGCCAGTGTGTTCCTTTTTGCTGCATGAAGTTTAGGCAATATTAGTTTATTTTACAAGAGGCAGCTGGGGGTTCATCTTATAGCTATCTTGGCACCCCTTCTTGCCTGATATGATTTGTTGCTGCAAGATTGAAGGCAGGCCACACAAGACGTTTTCTGCAGACAATGATTCCTGGAGATCTAGCCATGGCTCAGATAATGGATGATGGGCCTTTCATTCTTGTAGCTATAAAAATCCCCTAAGTTCAAGAGAACTTGGAGAGTGAAGAAAACAAGGATGCTGTATCAGGAACCATGCTAATGAGTGTACACCCTGCTTAGTCGCGCCATGTTTGATGGGGAATAATCTGTACTAATAGCTTATGAGGAATCTTCCACGGCTAGTCATGGTGTCGAAGACTGGAGATGCATCTGTTTATCGGTAAGGGTGGGCTGATACATGCTGCAATAACAAATAACGTCAAAATTGCAGTAGCATAAAACAACATAGGCACATTCTTATTCACTCCATGTGTTCATCACGGACAGGGAGAAGACTCTGCTCATTGGAGTCCTTTGGTCTGAGCAGCCACCATCTTAAGAGTTGCCAGTCACTGAAAGAAAAGGACCTTGTAGTATGCCAAGCCAGCAATTAGGTATCTGTCCTGAAAGCAGTGTCCATTATTTCTGTTTGCAATTCATTGCTCCAAAGACCACACAGGCTCACTCTGCACGCAGAGTATCAGGAAGTGTAATCTCAGTGTGTACCCAGAAGGGTGAATAGATGGACATATTTGTTCCCTAGCAGTAATATCTATCGCAGACTAGATCTATTCATAGATCTCATTCTGCTCTCGGCAAGTTCTACTCTAGGCAAGTTTACAGTTAGTGGTGAGCGGAGGGGCGAGGGGAAGGGGCACGAAAGTGTGGGTGACAGATCCAGACATGTGTATAAACAATTCAGAGCAGTACGCTGAAGGAAACGATGTCTAATGGTAGCACGTGGCTGCAGACCCTGCTCGGGGTAGCGGGTCATGAAAGGCTTCCTGGGTAAATCTGAGACTCGAGGTATAGTCTGAGTCAGTCCAATGGCAAAGTATACTACATTCAATCCTCACAACAACCATAAAATGTTGGACTGAATAATCCTCTTTCATAAGCAGTGAAATTGAGGCTCAGAGAGCCATGCAGAGTGAACCAAGAGTAGGATCCCAATTCGGCTCCCTCCAAAACCTCTGCTTTGAAACACTTGGCTGGTTCTGAAGGAGGAGCCTTTCTTGGGAGGCTTTTTGAGAGCAACAGCAGTTATGTTTAATTTTAAAGGAACCAGGTTAAAAATACCTCAAAAGAACACCTGTGATCTCAATCTAGGTTAATTTTGTATAGCACAAATTATAACACAATTCCAAAATACTAATTGCTACATGAGACGTTACATCTATCTTGGGGGGGAAATCCAGTGGTGCTAATTAAACAGTGTATTTCTCTAAAAGCAATAATTGAGGCTTGGATTGGAACAAAACAATTCTGGTATTCTGCTGTTCATAAACCTAAGTAAATGAATACAACAGTGGTTTATTTATGTAGCTGAAACCACGCTACATAGCACCTCACAGCACAGGGTGTAGGCTGAATCCAAATACGCCGGCCCTGACTGTTTATTTCTTCAGTTGGCAGTGGGTTACTAGTGTTTAGAAAAGGACAGTGTCATTGAAGAAATTTACACAAAAAGGTTGATTCAAGTCCCCGTATGTAGGAGTTTATGAACACAGAAAGCTCTGCACATCAATAAATATATCCATCCCCCAAGCAGCACTAAAAGAACACTGGGTTGTACAAGCAGGCCATAAAATCAAGGCAACATACAATTAAGGGTAAAAACTGCTATATATCCTCCAACACCTAAGAGGGCAGCCACATAACAACTTCCTAGACATGCCTTTGTGGTATATGAAGTCGTAGACAATGGAAAGAATGCATCCTCTGTAGTAGTTGGAGGAAAAATCAGAGAAAACAATTTTAATTTTAGTATTTTAAAAAAACGTATACAAATCTTTTGTTCTCCAAGCTTTCTGGCAGTACTAAATGCAGTTTTCTTGCCCTTACATGGTTGCTAACCTTTTAACAGATCAATCTCATCTTTTCATTTCTCTTTGCAAATCTTCAGAGCCAGCCAGCCCAGAAGTGGGGCATGTGCTCAGAGCTTTGAGGCCCGAACAAGATGCCCGTGTTGCCATTTCAGATATTAGAACCGGCAGCCCCAAATGACGACCCACAATTCCCCCGAGTCTCCACGGAGGCAACCACCTATTGATTTCCTAATTTTTCATCACCAGAAGGCATGGATTTCCTTTTTTACTAATTATATACTTAATTTGAAATCAGAAAAGGGCAACGGGTAATGCATACTGCGTGTGGGTTAACCTTCTTCAGTTAACCTTCTCAGGTCCCTCTTCATGTTGAATATGGGGACAGAAAATTAAAGAGTACACAGAGGGAGGCAATTTATATTTCCAAGATCAACCGAGAAAAGGCTCTGATGCTTCAGAAAAAAAGCACAGAGGCCCTTCCTTGTCCTTTTAGTTTTGGGATTTGACCCTGACGGAAAGTTTATTGTTCTAAGGCTTTGCTCTGATCGCTACCAAAAGTCTCAGGATGGAACTGAATTGTTCTCTGATGCAATGATAGAATGGTAGCATTAAGAATAAACTTGACTCCCAGGATTTAGAAGTTCATTTTACTCTTGAATGTCCTGTCTTGAACCAGAGAAGCACTTTCATAATGCAAAAGGAGTATTCTAATTTGAAGAGGGGAGAAACAGTAATGTAAGTCCCAAGAGGAGCATACGATGTAGGATAGTGTATGCTTTCTGGGTAAAATCAAGGAGGGGGCTGTCCCCTTGCACACACTCACACATTTTCTCTTTGAGTTTTGCGAGTGAGAGAGAATGAGAGGAATTCTATTCTCTTGGGTAACTTGAATATTTACTACTTGAAAAGAAAGGAAAATGGCACAGAGGTGAGTCTTGGGATTTTCCAAGTTTTAGGATTTTTAGCAACATTGTCTGAATACACTCAAAATTATGGAACAAAGTCATTATCCTGACTGCCATTTTACTACCTTTTTTTTTTTTTTACCATATTTTTAGGCTTCTATTGTACCCAAGTCGCTATTTTTGGCTACATAAAATGGGACTTGAGCTAATGTTTTAAGATATTTATACTCCAAGAATTGTCCCTCCAACTTTCCTTTCCTTTTGGCTTTTATAGCTGTGGACCAGAGTCTGGCTATTACTTAAAAATCAGAACAGGCATTTGAGATTTGGAATTTTGAACAAAGTTGGAGAAACAGCTCAACCAAATGTCATAACATGGGAGTTTGAGACTTTCCCACTCGTTTCTCTTCCTCGCTGCCACTACTTCTTTTTATAGCCATCCAGATTTATCTGCCTACTCATTAACACCTCATTGTGCTGGCCCCCTGCCAGGGTTTGGGTCATCTGGGGACATATTAGCCATTACCTCTCTGCTTTATGGGGATATACTGTCATTGATCTTAGACGGGGCACATGAGAGTTTGGCATCAGTGCTGGATCTGCACGCATACGCAGGTTTATTCCACCTGGTTTGGGGATATGATTTTCATTCTGCAATCCTTCCATTTTGTCTGAAGCCTGTTTTTCATTGTTTATTTTAATTCGACCCAATTCTTATTTAATAGGCATTCAGAAATTGATGTCTCTCAGTGTATTAGTTTTATATTGCTGCTATAACAAATTACCACAGACAGTGGCTTTAACAACACAAATTTATTGTCTTACAGTTCAGCAGGTCAGAAGTCTAATGTGGGTCTCACTGGGCTGGAATCAAGGTGTGGGCTGTGTTCCTTTCTGTAGGCTTTGGGAAGGATGTTTCCTTTGTCTTCCCAACTTCGAAAGGCTGCTGTACTCCTTGACTGTGGTTCCTACCTCCATCCGCAAAGCCAGCAGTGGTGGGTGGAGTCCGTCTTACAACAGATCACCTCACTCTCGTCTTTCTTCTATCTTCCTCTTTCGCCTTGAAGAATCTTGAGATTACACTAGGGCCACATGAATAATCCAGGATTATCTCCCTATTTTAATATCAGTTCATGAACAGCCTTAATTCAGTGAGCAACCTTAATTTTGCTTTGCCATATAAGGTAACATATTCACAGATTCCTGAGATTAGGATGTGGACAGTTTGGGGGACTGTTTTCCTGCCTGTCACATTCGGTTAGATATTTTCAGATTAAAAATAATTTACTGAATGAAAACATGCACATTAAAAGACATACAACTGATACACTTACAGATCAATGAATTTTCACAAAGTGAACATGCTCATGTAACTTTTTAACAAAATTAAGGTCAAGAAACAGAACATCACTGTCATCCCAGAAATCCCACTTGAGCTTCCTTCAAATCACCCCTGGTATCGCCAAAGAACAACCACTCTCTTGACTTGTAACATCATGGATTAGTTTTAACCATTTGTTAAAACAGCTTTATTGAGATATAATTTGCATGCCATGCAATTCACCAATTTAAAATGTACAATTGAATGGCTTGTAGTACATTCAAAGAGTTGTACAATCATCGATGCAATCAATGTTAGAACATTTTCATTATTCAAAAAAAAAAAAACTTCATAACTCCTAACCATCACTCCTCTTTCATCCCAGCCCCCAGCTCTAGGTAACCACTAGTATATTCTCTATCTCTATAGATTTGCCTATTCTGGACAATTTGTATAAACGAAATCATAACATACGCATTGTTTATGACTGGCTTCCTTAACTTAGCATAATGTTTTCAAGGCTTATCCATGTCAGAGCATGTATCAATGCTTCATTTCTGGCTGGGCGTGGTGGCTCACGCCTGTAATCCTAGCTCTCTGGGAGGCCGAGGCGGGCGGATTGTTTGAGCTCAGGAGTTTGAAACCAGCCTGAGCAAGAG